>NC_134646.1:62822981-63126012 GCF_030463565.1 Pelecanus crispus | reverse complement strand
AAACATACGTTACTATTTCAATTATTTTCATCTGCATTCCAGTTTCTCATTTTTGTGAAATATCTTTAAATTATTTAAAAGCATTGCTTTAAATCAAACAAAAAAAAAATTAAACTTGCTGATATTCTGGTATTGTACTGTAGAGAATATGCCACATTGCACTAGCATAAAAAAGTTGCAAGCATTAATTTGTATTGAATTAAACTCTAAACTATAAATCTAGGTTGTCTGTTTGGTCTTTACAAGATTTACTTTGGCCTGAGAACAGAGTATGATATGCTGAATTACTGGGGAGTTTTCCATGTTCCTTGTTTTCTGGGAGCATTTGGTGCTGTTATGATTCAGTCTTTTCCTCCTGTAAATCTGTGTCAATCCCACTAACCCTTGCCTCATAGTACACCAACAAGACAATGCAAAGGTACAGAGCAACGTTGATAGATCAGTGGCATGTGAGCGGCAGTGGTCATCTGCCAGCAACAGGAATTTACTTAACCAGGAGAACCCTTTTGTAGTGGAAGAGGGAATCTGCAGTCTGGGGAGAAATCCATGTGATTGGGTATCTTACTTCCTTTCAGGCTGTTAACCAACTGTCAATTGTCTAACAAAGATATGAATGAAGAACTCTTCTGTCACTCAAAGGAATAAATGAGGGTAACTTATTTATTTTTAACCCTTCCTTGGTTAATTCACTTCTTGATCTTTGTATTGCCACTGCTCCTCGAACTGTGGTGGTTTTTTGGTTTGTTTTCTTTTTTCCCCTCTCACTCTTCTTCAAGAAGTGAACACTTCTTGCTTTATCTTTTCACATCTTTTCTCTTTATCCTTCACTTTATCTTCACTTCTTTCTACCCATGAAACACATCCATTGAGTTTGAAGTATCAAGCAAAATGCTAAATTTGCTTTCAGAAGAACCCATGTATTACTTTTAATATGTTATTCCTAATTCTTGTCCTTCGAAGTTATGATACATTCTATTCTTTTTTGAAGCAAAAAAGAAAAGAAAAAGAAGACAAAATCATTAAAATTGAACTGGCAGATTGCATCTCGTAACAATTCTTTAAAATATCATTCTTATTCCTAGTCAAGTAAGCCAAGAATTTGAAATATGTGTGCCTAAATTAAGAACCTAAATAGTTGGTTATATAATGTACTTTAATTTTCAAAATACCCAGCAATTTCAAATGAGATTAATTTAGTTTTGGGGTTTAGCCCAGTTCAGTCTTGCTGATTTCAATAGCAACAGTTAAAGCAACAAATAAGGCTTTATAAAATTCTATTCTTGGAGTAGCTTCTATTATTGAAGTAGCTTACTCCATACTGATGCTCTCAGATATAACATTATTTCTCAAAAATCCATCCACAGTCATTTCTTCTACTTCATGAGACTCACTGGTTTTCCAATTTTGTCAAATTGAACTAACTTTTCCAAAGTGTTTGGCTATAGTAATAGCAATACTATCTTAATTACATGCAGTAAAACTCTGACCATAACTTGCTGAAGGTTTTGTTAGGTAGGTATGTATTTATCTGCATGCAAATGCAAAAGACTTTACTTTCACCACAATCTGAATAAGCTGCAGTTATAAGCTGTAAAATTTACTACACTTTCAGATGAAATTAATACAGAATTTTCCTTGAATATTTGTGAATAGGACTGCATTCACAGCAAGTAGATACATAAATAGACCATGAATTCTTCAATGTAGGCTGTTCTAAGAAATGGAAGCAGACACCACTTTGCATTCAGGGACTTGACATAATCCTTGAAAGCTGTCACTTCATATTGTTTAGTTCTACTGAAAAGCAAAGTTTACCAATATTGTTGCTTTCCTTTTCACCCTAACTATACAATTTTATTTTCAGAAAGACTAACTTGTAAACCAAACAGTAATAGTGATTATAGATTATGCAGTCTTTCATCCATATGGTTACAAAAATTATTTACATGCTATATGAATTAAATGCAGTTTGCACTCCTACCTGGTGAGGATTATTTTTGTCTGAAGGGGAAAGATGCTCTTTTAGATGAGGAGCCCTTTACTCTTAACTTTCTGCCACAGCAGCAGTTACTCATCTGCCTTTTTATCCCTAGTTACTGTATTTCTCTAGGGATGTGTCGTGGTTTAGCCCCAGCCAGCAACTAAGCACCACGCAGCTGCTCGTTCACTCACCCTACCCCGATGGGATGGGGGAGAGAATTAGAGGAGTAAGAGTGAGAAACACTCCTGGGTTGAGATAAGAACAGTTTAGTAATTGAAATAAAGTAAAATGATAATAATAACAATATAATAATATACAAAGCAAGTGATGCACAATGCAATTGCTCAGCACCTGCCAACAGATACCCAGACAGTTCCCAAGCAGCAATCGCTGCTCCCCAGCCAACTCCCCCCAGTTTCTATACTGAGCATGGCATCATATGCTATGGAATAGCCCTTTGGTCAGTCTGGATCAACTCTTCTGGCTGTGCCCCCTCCCAGTTTCTTGTGCACCTGGCAGAGCATGGGAAGCTGACAAGTCCTTGACTAGCATAAGCAGTACTTAGCAACAACTAAAACATCAGTGTGTTATCAGCATTCTTCTCCTACTAAATCCAAAACACAGCATAATACCTGCTACTAGGAAGAAAATTAACCCTATTCCAGCTGAAACCAGGACAGGATGCTATTCATTTCCATTGCATATTGCTTGGAAATACAATACCCCCATGAACTCTTAGTCCTCTCATTATCCTCTGAATTTTCTAAATTTTATTCTTTTGAATTCTAACTATTACTTTAAACAAGCCCATCTTAAAGAATAACAAAAGCCCCAAGACCCACTTTCCAACACTTTTGTAAGCTTATTAAGTGGTTTGCATATGAACCCTTATGCAGAGTTAGATCCAGACTCATGGCTTTTTACTCTACACATTCTTGTGAAACTACTCTTTCCAAAGTCTCTATTATCTGCTTCTTAGACAAATCCCCCAAATGGAATTCTTATTTTCTTTTTCCTGTTGTAAGCATGTAGCCCTATAGTACAGTACTGACTAGTGATGGTCACAAGCTTTGTACTGAAGTTGGAGGTATCACAAGTGATGCTTGTCAGACTTGCTGTCTGAACTTTTCTCAACCTTCCTGTAGCTTTGTTTTGACTTGGTTTGGCTCTAAAAGCATTTTTTCTAGTAGACCATGTGTCTATGGCTAATTTATTTTACTTTTTTTGTCTGTGTGTGGTACAATACAAGTTTTATATAGACAGCAGCAACAAGTAGTTGTTCTATGCAGAATGAGATATTTATGCTGACATGACAATGCAGTGTAGACAAATAGAGGTCTGATACAATAGCAGGTGCCATCAGAAGTGGAGACAAAGGAGGTGGTGTAGAAGAATGCAGGCATGGGGTAAGGGATGGGATGTAGGTCTGGCACAAAAGATCCCAGGGCTATAAACAGCTAACTCATAGTCAATTAAAGAAATGCAGATCTGGACAAAACTGTCTAAAAGACATAAAAACATCATATATCATAAATTTGGGGTAATGTGGAGCTTCAGACCAATGAAGAAAGACCAAAGGTGTAAAAGCATGTTAGCAAATACGTAAACATTTTTCCAAGTGGATCTTAGAGCAAAAAAGAAGAAACCATCAACATGAGCATGGTGTTCCTCCCAGCAGATGACTGCAGATGCTGACAACTTGCTATAACACACCCCCTTCCCCATCATCTTCCCCTAGCCAACAACCTTAGGGCACAAAAGAGTATGGTAAATGAGAGAACAACACCAGAAAGAGGGATAGAAAGAAAAGGGCTATAACAGTGTTAATCACATTGTTATACTTCCCTTTCCCATTGTCGTGGTTTAGCTCCAGCCAGCAACTAAGCACCACGCAGCCGCTCGCTCACTCCCTCCCCCTCCCCCGATGGGATGGGGGAGAGAATCGGAGGAGTAAGAGTGAGAAACACTCCTGGGGTGAGATAAGAACAGTTTAATAATTGAAATAAAGTAAAATAGTAATGCTAATAGTAACAGTATAATAATGATAATAATAATAATGATACACGAAGCAAGTGATGCACAATGCAATTGCTCACCACCCACCAACTGATACCCAGACAGTTCCCGAGCAGCAATCGCTGCTCCCTGGCCACCCCCCCCCCCCGCCCCAGTTTATATACTGAGCATGACATCATACGGTATGGAATAGCCCTTTGGTCAGTTTGGGTCAACTCTTCTGGCTGTGCCCCCTCCCAGTTTCTTGTGCGCCTGGCAGAGCATGGGAAGCTGAAAAAGTCCTTGACTAGCATAAGCAGTACTCAGCAACAACTAAAAACATCAGCATGTTATCAACATTCTTCTCCTACTAAATCCAAAACACAGCACTATGCCTGCTGCTAGGAAGAAAATTAACTCTATCCCAGCCGAAACCAGGACAGTATCCACCCCTTATTCTATACCATCGACGTCATGCACAGGCCCTCCCCTTTCCAATGTGTTCCAATTAATCACCACCGCTTTCCCTATCTTGATATACACACAGATATCATTCCCTTCGTCTATGGCCCATCCCTCTAAAATGTCCATTGAGTTCATTTAGCCCATGACTTTGGGTTCCATCTGTCATCACAGTCTTTCAGAGCAGGAGAGGTGGTGTGCAGTGTTGGACTGTTGCATGCTGAAGTCAGTTCTCATTCCAACATGGTTTCATCAAAGTTCATTTTCATTAAGCTGGGCAATTCTTACTGCAATACCATTGATGCGGCATATAGCAATCATAATATATAGTATTATATACTTAATATTAACCTACTATATTATTATATTAACATGCAGTTAAGAGATAACATACAGTTAAGAGATAACATACAGTATTATAAAGCAATTAATATCATACAATTCAGTTCATTGGCTATTTTCACCCAAAATCAAATTCCCTTGAGGTACACATTGGGCTTCCCCATCCTTTCGCATCACCCACCAAGTGCACCCAGGTCCTTGAGCAAAAGCAATCCCACGAATGGGTTTGCCTTTGCCAGAGGGGGAAGTAACCCAGACTGTCTTCCCCAGCATATTTTTCATGTGCACTACAGGAACTTTATCTCCTTCTACAGTACGTAAAAGTTTTGATTGGGCAGGGCCAGCTCGATTGGCAGATCCCCTGGTGTTGACTAACCAGGTGGCTTTTGCTAAATGCGTATCCCAATGTTTAAACGTCCCACCACCCATTGCTCTCAGGGTAGTCTTTAACAATCCATTGTATCGCTCAATTTTCCCGGAGGCTGGTGCATGGTAAGGGATGTGATACACCCACTCAATGCCGTGCTCTTTGGCCCAGGTGTCTATGAGGTTGTTTCAGAAATGAGTCCCGTTGTCTGACTCAATTCTTTCTGGGGTGCCATGTCTCCATAAGACTTGCTTTTCAAGGCCCAGGATGGTGTTCCGGGCGGTGGCATGGGGCACGGGATATGTTTCCAACCATCCAGTGGTTGCTTCCACCGTGGTGAGCACATAGCGCTTGCCTTGGCGGGTCTGTGGGAGCGTGATGTAATCAATCTGCCAGGCCTCCCCATATTTATATTTCAGCCATCGTTCACTATACCCAAGGGGCTTGAACTGCTTGGCTTGCTTGATTGCAGCGCATGTTTCACACTCATGAATAACCTGTGCAATACTGTCCATAGTTAAGTCCACCCCTCGATCATGAGCCCATTTATACGTTGCATCCCTTCCTTGATGGCCTGAGGCGTCATGGGCCCACCGAGCTATAAATAATTCACCCTTATGTTGCCAGTCCAAATCCACCTGAGCCACTTCAATCTTAGCAGCCTGATCTACTTGCTGGTTGTTTTGATGTTCTTCAGTGGCCCGACTCTTAGGTACATGAGCATCTACATGACGAACTTTTACAACCAGGTTCTCTACCTGGGCAGCAATATCTTGCCACAATGCGGCAGCCCAGATTGGTTTGCCTCTGCGCTGCCAGTTGCTCTACTTCCATTGCTGCAGCCACCCCCACAGGGCATTTGCCACCATCCATGAGTCAGTATAGAGGTAAAGGACTGGCCACTTTTCTCTTTCAGCAATATCTAAAGCCAGCTGGATGGCTTTCACCTCTGCAAACTGACTCGACTCCCCTTCTCCTTCAGCAGTTTCTGCGACTTGTCATATAGGACTCCATACAGCAGCTTTCCACCTCCGATGCTTTCCCACAAGATGACAGGACCCATCAGTGAACAGGGCATATTGCTTTTCATTTTCTGGCAATTTATTATACAGTGGGGCCTCTTCAGCACGTGTCACCTCCTCCTCTGGTGATATTCTAAGGTTTTTCCCTTCTGGCCAGTCCATGATCACTTCCAAGATTCCTGGGCGACTGGGGTTTCCTATTCGAGCCCGTTGTGTGATCAATGCAACCCACTTACTCCATGTAGCATCAGTTGCATGATGTGTAGAGGGGACCCTCCCTTTGAACATCCAGCCCAACACCGGCAGTCGGGGTGCCAGCAGGAGCTGTGCTTCAGTACCAACCACTTCTGAAGCAGCTCGAACCCCTTCATATGCTGCCAGTATCTCTTTCTCAGTTGGAGTATAGCGGGCTTCGGATCCTCTGTATCCCCGACTCCAAAACCCTAGGGGTCGACCTCGAGTCTCCCCTGGTGCTTTCTGCCAGAGGCTCCAGGTAGGGCCATTCTCCCCGGCTGCAGTGTAGAGCACATTTTTAATATCCTGCCCTGCCCGGACTGGCCCAAGGGCTACTGCATGAACTATCTCACATTTAATTTGTTCAAAGGCTTGTTGTTGCTCAGGGCCCCATTTGAATTCGATCTTCTTCCGGGTCACTTGATAGAGAGGGCTTACGATCTGGCTGTAATTTGGAATATGCATTCTCCAAAAACCCACAACGCCTAAGAAAGCTTGTGTTTCCTTTTTGCTAGTTGCTGGGGACATAGCTGTTATTTTGTTGATCACATCCATTGGGATCTGACGACGTCCATCTTGCCATTTTATTCCTAAAAACTGGATCTCCTGTGCAGGTCCCTTGACCTTACTCTGTTTTATGGCAAAACCAGCCTTCAGAAGGATTTGGACTATTTTCTTTCCCTTCTCAAAAACTTCTTCTGCTGTGTTGCCCCACACAATGATGTCATCAATGTACTGCAGATGTTCTGGAGCTTCACCCTGTTCCAGTGCTGTCTGGATCAGTCCATGGCAAATGGTGGGGCTGTGCTTCCACCCCTGGGGCAGTCGGTTCCAGGTGTACTGAACACCCCTCCAGGTAAAAGCAAACTGGGGCCTGCACTCTGCTGCCAAAGGGATGGAGAAAAATGCATTAGCAATATCAATTGTGGCATACCACTTAGCTGCCTTTGACTCCAGTTCATATTGAAGTTCTAGCATGCCTGGCACGGCAGCACTCAGCGGCGGTGTAACTTCGTTCAGGCCACGATAGTCCACTGTTAGTCTCCACTCCCCATTAGACTTTCGCACTGGCCATATGGGACTGTTAAAGGGTGAGCGAGTCTTGCTGATCACTCCCTGGCTCTCCAGTCGACGAATCAGGTTATGGATGGGAATCAGGGAGTCTCGGTTGGTGCGATATTGCCGCCTGTGCACAGTTGTGGTAGCAATCGGCACCTGTTGTTCCTCAACCTTCAGCAACCCTACAATCGAAGGGTCCTCTGAGAGACCGGGCAAGCTGGACAACTGTTTAATTTCCTCTGTCTCCAAAGCAGCTATACCAAAAGCCCACCGGTACCCTTTTGGGTCCTTGAAATACCCTCTCCTGAGGTAGTCTATGCCAAGGATGCACGGAGCATCTGGGCCAGTCACAATGGGGTGCTTTTGCCACTCATTCCCAGTTAGGCTCACTTCAGCTTCCAGTACAGTTAGCTGTTGGGATCCCCCTGTCACTCCAGAAATACAAATGGGTTCTGCCCCTCTATAGTTTGATGGCATTAGTGTGCATTGTGCACCAGTGTCCACTAGAGCCTTATACTCCTGTGGGTCTGACGTTCCAGGCCATCGAATCCACACAGTCCAGTAAACCCGGTTGTCCGTTTCCTCCACCTGGCTGGAGGCAGGGCCCCTCTAACACTGGTCACAGTATTCGCTGTTCACTCCTTGTAAATGTGAATCAAAAGTCCCCTGATCAAGGTCGGAAGTAAAATTAGCCCTCTTACTCTGTCTGGGGAACTGCTCACTGGAAACTGGAGCTGCAATTTTCCTGGGAGAACCGCCTTTTCTAATAGTTTTTCCTTGCAACTCACGCACCCGTGCCTCTAAGGTTGAGGTGGGTTTTCCATCCCACTTTCTCATGTCCTCTCCATAATCACACAGGCAAAACCACAGGGTGCCCCGTGGTGTGTATCCTCTATATCCTCTCTCTTGAGCATAGGGACGTTGACTCCTAATGGCTGAGACACTGGTCCATGCAGGTGGGGAGTAGGACAGATCCTCTCTGAGTTGTTGGAACTCTTGGCACAGTTTTTCCACAGCCGAGACACAGGCCCGTAGGGAGGAAGAGAGCATTTCTTCGTATTCCCGGAGTTGTCTAGCCACTTCATCCACCGTTGGTGCCTCGTCGTCTTTCCAGGCTAGTATTGCCAATGAGTTGGAATACGACGCTGGTGCGCTCCATACCACCTTCTGCCACATGGATTGTGTGCACCTGACTTCATCTGGGTCTTTGGTTAACTGCTCATCATTCAGGTCACTGTAAATCACCTCCAGCACGCCTAATTCCCTCAGGTACTGGATACCTTTCTCTACGGTGGTCCATTTGCTTGGGCGGTATAAAAC
The DNA here is from genome assembly GCF_030463565.1 of Pelecanus crispus. Classification (NCBI taxonomy): domain Eukaryota; kingdom Metazoa; phylum Chordata; class Aves; order Pelecaniformes; family Pelecanidae; genus Pelecanus; species Pelecanus crispus. The sequence goes on along the minus strand of NC_134646.1, from coordinate 63,117,230 downwards.
ATCCTCCTTGAAGGGATACCTTTCCTTCACGCTTGACAGAAGTCGCCTCCAGAGGCTGAGCGGTTTTGCCCCTTTTCCAATTGCTTTGTCAATGCCCCCTTCCCTGGAAAGGGATCGCAGCTGCTTGGCTTCCCTACCCTCTAAATCCAGGCTACTGGCCCCGTTATCCCAGCATCGGAGCAGCCAGGTGATGATGTGCTCGCCTGGATGACGACCAAAATCTTTTCGCATATCTCGCAGCTCACTCAGGGATAGGGATCGGGTGGTCACCATCTCATTTATGGGTTCTTCCTCCTCTGGTTCTCGTGATGGCCCTGGTTCATCTTCATCCCTTACTAAACGAACTGATTTCCTCATGTATTTTTTCTTCTGTATAGGGGCAACTGATACCGGCGCAGGTTGGTTCTCTGGTTTAGCCGCAGTGTCTGTCACTGGGGTTTGAGTAGCCGCAGTGCCCATGGCTGTGGTTTCAGTAGCCGCAGTGCTCATGGCTGTGGCTGGAGTAGCCACAGTGCCTGGGGCAGGGGTTTGAGTAGCTGCAAGGCCTGTAGTGGGGGTTGGAGTAGCCGCAGGGCCTGTAGTGGCGGTTTGAGTAGCCACAGTGCTTGTTGTTTTGTCATCAGATCCAGAGACCTTCTCTTTCTTTTGAGGGTACTGATTAGTGTTGACCACGGCTCGATAGGCATGGGCCAGTCCCCAGAATGTTGCAATGATTTGTGTCTCTCTGGAGCTACCAGGGTGACAACATACTTCTTCCAAATACTTTACTAATTCTTCAGGATTCTGCACTTGTTCAGGGGTGAAGTTGCAAAACACTGGAGGTCCCCACTGCCGTAGGTACTTGCGCATACGTTCCCACACACCCTGCCACTCATAACTATCCAGCCTTGGGGTTGATCTCTGGATGGTATTTTTAAACTGCTTACTGACCTTTATCAAAACGGAAACAACATTCCCAAGAATTATCAATAGAAGTATCTTAACTGCCCAGGGATGTTCAAGATACAGGAAAGTTGTTGTAATGAAGGAGGAAACATCATAGAAGAAAGCAGCAAAGGTGCCATTCTGTATTTCCTCCACAACAAACCTCTCAGAGGAAGAAGTATAATTGCTAACTCTCTCTATGAGGTAGTACCCGAAGTACAGTAGTGACTTCTGTATGAAACCCAAATACCAAAGAATGCTCAAGGTCAGGGTTTTGATAAGGAGCCTCCCAAGCAAAAGATCATGAATCACTGCAGAGCATAGCACACTACACAAACTGACAGCAAGCTTTAACGCGTGCTGCAAAAAAAAGAACATGGTGCAGATCAGAAGAACTAATATCGTGACCGGCAACTGTTAACAGACTCCTTAATACACTCTGGTTAATCTGTTGTTATCTTCGTGCCCCACTTTGGGTGCCAAAAAGGACTGTCGTGGTTTAGCCCCAGCCAGCAACTAAGCACCACGCAGCCGCTCGCTCACTCCCCCTACCCCGATGGGATGGGGGAGAGAATCGGAGGAGTAAGAGTGAGAAACACTCCTGGGTTGAGATAAGAACAGTTTAATAATTGAAATAAAGTAAAATAGTAATGCTAATAGTAACAGTATAATAATGATAATAATAATAATGATACACGAAGCAAGTGATGCACAATGCAATTGCTCACCACCCGCCGACCGATACCCAGACAGTTCCCGAGCAGCAATCGCTGTTCCCTGGCCACCACCCCCCAGTTTATATACTGAGCATGACGTCATATGGTATGGAATAGCCCTTTGGTCAGTTTGGGTCAACTCTTCTGGCTGTGCCCCCTCCCAGTTTCTTGTGCGCCTGGCAGAGCATGGGAAGCTGAAAAAGTCCTTGACTAGCATAAGCAGTACTCAGCAACAACTAAAAACATCAGCATGTTATCAACATTCTTCTCCTACTAAATCCAAAACACAGCACTATGCCTGCTGCTAGGAAGAAAATTAACTCTATCCCAGCCGAAACCAGGACACCCATATCTGGTGGGTTGGCTCCAGGTGGCAGGTAAGACCCCACCCAGTGGGGTGGGGGAGAGAATTGGAAGGGCAAAAGCCCGGGGGGGGGGGGCGGAAACAAACCAAAAACCTCATGGGTTGAGATAAAGGCAGTCTAATAAGTGATGGGGACAAAAAAAAAACAAAACAACAAAACCAAAAAAAAAAAAAAAAAAAACAACCAAGTGGTGCAAAAGCAGTCCTTCACCACCAGCGGACCAATGCCCAGCCAGTCCTTGAGCAGCAGCTACTTTGGAAAACCTCCTCCCCAGTTTTATTGCTGAATATGACATCATATGGTATGAAATATCCCTTTGGTGAGTTGCATTCAGGTGTCCTGGCTGTGTCCCTTCCCCGTCTCTTGCCCACCCCTAGCCTACTTGCTTGTGGGGGTGGGGGCAGAGTAAGAAACAGAGAAGGTCTTGACACTGTAAGCACTATTCAGGAATAGCTAAAACATCAGTATGTTATCAACACTATTTTGGTCACTAGTCTAAAACACATCACCATACAGACTGCTATGAAGAAAATTAACTTCCTCCCAGCCAAACCCAATACAATCTCCACCCCTCACTCCATACAATTTGCGTCATGCTCGGGTCCTACATTATTTATTACATTTTCATCAACCACTACCACCCCCTTTTCCTGTCCTTTGACATATACAACACACATAGCATTCCCTTAGTCTATGGGCCATCCACATTCAAATGTCCATTCAGTTCATGACCTAGGTTACATTCGTTGCGATGGTCATTCAGGACAGATTAATGAAATAAGCCCCATTATATCTGAACATGTCACTAATAGTGTCTCAGCCATACACTGCATCACTCTAGCCTTCCTCCAGGGAAAATTTAGCAATCGGTTCATTTAAGTAACTTTGCACCAAAATGCACTTGAAATTGTATTGTGGGGTTAAAGTAGGCATGTATAATTCACTGTTAAAATTATATATATAATATTTAGGCATATTCCTTACTAAATTTTCAGGGGAAAGTATTAGATAATATTGTCTTTCTGAAATGTTAAACCACAGTGGATGTATAATGGATACCTGCAATTACAAATATTTGGGAAAGGCTGCCACAATTCCATTTAGTGAATCAGGGTGTAGTTTCCTAACTTAATAGAACCTCTATTGAAAATTAGATGTGCCACTAACAGTAATGTCCTTTGGGTTTCTTACTTGGAGGGAAAAATATTAGAAGTTTACGCATTGCTCTGAAAAATTATTGGTTTAAATTTCTTACATTTTCTACAACTTGAGACTGACAATGTTCAATAGAATTTTTTCTGTTACTTAATGTGAGTGAAAAAAATCAGCACCTGGATCACAAAATACAAGTCTAGAATATCCAATGTTATAGTCGGATGCTTTACCTAATTCCTTTTTCTGATCTTGAGCCTCTTAACAACCTATGTCTGAAGTGAATGAGTACAAAAAAATAATGCCAAGTTCATTTGTGGCTCACTGTTGGTAATTCATTGATATGGATGATAAATTACTATTCACAGTATTTCAGTTAAAATAAAGTTGGAAATTAAGTCATCTAATATGTGTTTTTTCCAAATGAGTGGTATCTCAAGCCAGGAAGCCTTACCTGGCTTTTCTTACCATACTTGTTTAGCTACAGCATGATACTGTTTTGTTTACTCAATTATTTTGGTATTCAGCTTTCCCAGAGTCCCCAGTAATAAGTATGGTGTTCTTCCATAAAAGCTTCCCTGATGGCTTCAGTATCTTTTCCTTTAAATGCAGGGCTTTTTGAAGATTACAATTAAATGTTTAATTTTATCGTTGATAGTAAAACATAACATTACCTTACCTGCTGGATATATTCACACACAGACACAGACACATACACATGAGATTAAGAAATAGCATCCAGAAGTTGTTTATCACAGATGAGGTCCTGGTGTGCTTATTGACCTTTGATATTGGTAGGTATTTTGTCCATGTGAAGAAGTGTGCAGAAAGGAAACTACATAAAATTAGAAAAATGGTGCTATTTTACATAAAGCTAAAAAAAAAAGTTACATTACTTCCAGTGCAGTCACCCTAGATACAGATTTAGAGCAGAAAATCAAATGAAATTGTGCCATTGCTCAGGCTTAATAGGGGAAATCAAAGAATTATCATCCATAATATTACCCTTTTTACAGTATAGAATTGATGAAGCATCCTATACCGCATATTAATATTGCATTGTGATAGTGATGCAGCTTTCATCTAAGAAACCACATTGACTATACAGAACATGTGCAGTGCAGTATTTTAAAACTAATCACAGCTTTTTCTCTTTTTACATTTATTTGCAGTGCCAGGAGTGTGCCCCCTATTTTTTTGCATGATTTTATGATTATTGTTAAGAGTAATGAACATGTTTTACACCTTCCTGGTTCTTTCTGCTTCAGTCTCCTTCAGCGAAGAAATTTGTTCTTAAGACATCTTCCTGGAGGAAAGAAGTTGGGGATAGAGCAACACATCTTTATTTCAAAGGATTTCCAGAGAAGCACAGCTAGTGTGCTTTTAAAGATGTATTCATTCTCTAGGAAGGTAGTTAAAGCTAAACTTTGTCATGGAAGCTTTTTTTTTGTTTCCACAGTATTTTAAGCAGACAGGGTTTTGGGGGGATTTTTTTTTTTTTTTTTTTTTTTAAGAGATAATAACTAGTATAATGGCTAGAGTACTGTATATATAAGGTACACCTCATATCACAGGCTACTTTCCTAAACATTCATCACCTAGCTCCTGCAACAAAACTGGCTTATATTTTGAACTAAACATTTCTTTGATTATTTCACCACTTCCTACTTTTACTAAAAATTTCACAAGCTTGTTGTTTCTATTCTTTTTGGAAATATCCTTATTTTGAAACATGTTCTCTTTTGGTCAGGTCTTTATATCAGCTCATAATTGATACCCTGCCATCCTTTGACTCTGAAAAACACAACCCTAAACCCTCTGATTAGTGGAAAAGCTGACAGTCCCGGTACTTACAGGAAGTTTTCTTTCTATGTCTTATCTTTCTATAGGGGTGGAATCCAGTTTTAGTTGTGATTTTGGAATGCCTATCTAATTATGATTTCATCAAGAGTATGCCACACCCATGATAGAATAAACAGAAGCAGCTCTGCAGCTTTCAAGTTTCTGGTTTTCATTAAGAAAACATTGGAGAAGCAAGGAAAGAACCCTGGAGAATCAAATCAGACTTGTTGCTGGGGAAGAAAAGAATGACATCTGCACTCTCTCCAGTAATCTATTTGTAATAAAAACAAAATGATTTATCAAGGGTGGAGGTTATCTGAGGAGTTGTTTTCACATACCAATACTCTAAAAAAACTGTGTATTATATACATGAAACCATTATAATGGTGGAATGTATGTTTCCTGACCAGTGTGTGATTCCTAAACAGGTGACGAAGTAGCAACCATAGATTTTCAGATTTGCAATAGGACTGAGATAAAACATGCTATGATAGAATTTACTGCTTTGAGATACGGAGTTAGCAGAAAGATTAGAGAACATAGGGCCAGAGAAAGGAAAGAGAAAGTAGGAGATATTATTATTATTATTAATAATTTTCAGAGTTCTTTTCTGTTTCTTGACTTGGGTATTTGGTTGATTGACTACTTTAATATAAACAAATTAATAAATAAACTATCGCTCGATCTTGTGTTTGTATTTGGATACAGCAAAACTAAGAAAACAACACAGCAGGGAACTAACACTTCACTTTGTCAACATATGAGTAGGACTGTAGAGAAAGACTATGACTTTTCCGTGGAATCCATTTAACAACTGAAAAAATAACATTAAGGAAACTCAAACATCATCACTGGATTTTTGCACTAGCTCTGTTACTGCAGCCACAGCTTGAGTACTACTCTGTGCTTTTCACACTGGCATGGAGTTGCTGATATCAATGCAACAGTATCCTGAGGTCCTGTTTTTTTCACCTCAAAGTGTCAAAGGACTTAAAATTTTCTCATTATTTATGATTTTACATTTGAGACCATAATATTTAATTAAAAGTATTATTTAATATTAAATAGTTCAGTGATGTCTGACTCTTCCTGGGAAAAAGTATTTGTACTTAATTATAGATCATTTATTGGATTGCATTTTGTGCCTTTCTATCACGTGTAAAAATAAAAAAAGAACATGCAAAAGCATACCAGAAAGAATGTGTCTGATCACATTCTGAAGGTTATACTGCCTTATGAACAATTGCTTAAGATTATTTCTTTACTGCATGATTACCTCCCTTGCCCTTCTAAAAGTCCCTGAAGTATTTAGAAAAATGGCTGAGGTACCACAATAATGTGCACACACAGCTTGTCAGACACACATGAATTAAACCTGACTAGAAGACTTACATATAAATTAAATTTCGCTAGTCCTTCAAAATGAACATTTTTAATGGTGCTGTACTAGTGTCTGTCACCAGCCACTACTGTAAGTGCAGCTCAAAAGGAAAGATCCCAGTGAGTTCAGTACTTTCCCAGCACATTTTTCAATTCATGGCAGTTGATACCATAAGGAATGGTACTCAACTAGAAAACTCGAGTGATAAGAAACTGAATGTTCTCCTCTTCTCATTAATACATGAGTATGACTGTAGTTCTTTCAATTCCAATTTTCTTTCTGAGATGGCTTGGTTTTTTGGGTTTTTTTTGTTTTTTTTTTTCCTTTCCCTTGAGTTCCCCTTTAGGTAAGTCTAGGATCCAGCATGTATCTGAAGAAAGGTTTTTTCTTCCCTTTATCTAGTTTGCTCAAAAAAGGCTAGGTTGACTACAGTTTGTGTGACTCAGTCCTGTGAACTGCATGATGTCCTCAGTGAACATTAAATTCAATGTGCCCCATTACAGCAATAAAATCTTCCTCGTGTAATGAATGGTATATGTGGTACTTCCCTGACAGCTGAGCAAAGAACAAATTGTCATTTAGAAAGATAGATTTCTTTCAGGCCTTTAGCTTACCAGGAAATGTTCAAACACATAGTAGAGCTTGCTCTGCCTGCCTTTTACTGCTTGGGTAGCATTAAATAAATATTTTTCTACACTAACCACACAGATGGAAATCCTAGTCTGAAATTGGCTGAGCATTTTGGTTTGGAGCTACAGAACAAAAAAACAGGAAAAAACCTCCAACATTTTTAATCGTTATCTTGCAGGACTGGACCTTGTGTGTTTTTTGTACATTTTCTTCTCCATGTTAGTTTTAATTTAGAATTTATCAAGTTACATATTTGATCTGTAATCTAATATATATCTCTCTGAACTGTTGATTATATATAGGTTCTTCATAATTTCAGAAGTAGTCCAGTTAATACATTTTGAAAGAATGTGAAGGTACACATATTAATAATTATAATTATTCCTAAATAAAAAAAAAATTATTTCAAAAGGAACTGTTTTCTAATGCTTAAATGAAAGTTTGATAGTGAAGTACTTAATCTATGGAACATAGATATGGTGTCTAGTTGTCATAACATGAACTTCTTTGTTAAGACATTTGTTACATGTCTGGAGATGGGATGAGAAGACGCTTAATACTCAAAAGTATCAGCAGTAACATTAAGTAAAAGAATATTAAAAAATAATTTCAAAAATCATTCAAATTCAAATATATGAATAAATAAATGATTGAAGCATCATGTGCTTGAAAATTTCCTTATGTTCATTGCCCAAAGACATTTCTGTCTTGTTATTTTCTAGGTTATTCTTCTCATTATCATAGGTTAGTTCTTTAAGTTTGACTTCCCATTCTCATTCACCCCAACTTTCTACTACACAGTTAGGGATGCTAGAGTACTCACGTTAGATTTGGATATAAGCTGTGAAAACATTTTACAGAGGAATTTTCTTGCAAGATCAGCATTCCCATCTCCATTCTGTAGAGCTGCATTCAGAAGACAACTGTGGTGGTGATGCTAGGATATACTACATCCTCCAGTTTTCATCAGCTAATGGAAAAAAGAAGGCTAACAAATAAGGAATGAATTCAGAATCATGATAAAACATTGTAATGAACACAGCAATACTAGAAATGAGTGCTGTGAGATAAATTGAAATAAAAGATACTTGTCCTTCTCAGACTAAAAAAAACATTGAATTCCTTTAAAACTGAGTAAAGTCAATAAAACCTAACCTGTAGGTTCTTTCACTGTTATATTGATAAACATAGGAGGAATTAGAAATTATCTCAGCTCAGTTTTCCTTTCAATTACTGTATATAAACCCAGAAAAAAAACAGACAAATAGAAACTGTAAAGGCATATATAATTCAGTTTTAAGTCTCAGGTTTCATGTTTACACTGTCAGATGAAATATATCTAACTGCTGACACTCAAGAAATAACTGGAGCATTACAAAGGCTTACCGTGTTCCATCCCTGTAAATATATATATATATATATATAAGGGTTTCTTTCCTAGCCATCTAATTATTGCCATCCTTATGTGATTTGACTTTACAGGTTATGTCAGAAATAAAGCACAGTCTTACTGTTTGAATCTCAGAAATGGAGAAAAATTCATGAAGCTAATGAATCTTTCTGAAAATAGATTCTAAAATACACTGCAAATAAACCTTGCAAACACGTATGATAAGCAGGTTTTATAACAACAAATGTTGGTTTATAAAAATAAGTTGTTCTACTACACCGAATATCTGGACATGTATGAGGTACTCTCAATCAATCACACACTGAATAAGAAAATGGAAAAGGATAAAAAACTTGACAAGATATGAATACAAGGTTTGATTCAAAGTGCAAGGATGAAGGAAGGTTTCTTCTCAATTTCTTCACTGGGCCTGTGTACTGAGTGACACACTACTGCCTGTTAATTAAGGAACAAAAATATGGAAAAAACCCCCCTTGGCTATACTATAGATGTCTGTCTGAGACAGGGAAGGCACTAGGTTTTATTTACATATTCTTTTAAAATGAAAGGTTTTCTACTGATAGTCAAAAATTCCATTTATTTCCCATTACTTTTTTCTGTTGTCTTCCACTGATGAAAAATGTTAAACTACAGAGCTGAATTACTATGAAAATGCTACAAAAAACTATTATTTACTGTTTATTAAATAAAAAAATAATGCAATATACTTTCAGTTTCTCACTTTTTGCTGGAACTGTAGAAATATAATATTTTGGGGAAATCTTAATCATATAGAGATGAACAATATGTTCTTTTCAATAGCTGAATGTAGAAATCTATGCCCAAATAAAATTAAGGGTGGAATACAACATAAGTAATCGAAACTATTTCATTTAAAGTTGGAATATCCACAGCTAGAAGTTAATTTACCATGCAGCTTGTCCCTATGTATACTAGAATTCTGTACAGGGCAGGTGTGATGGATACTCAGAGTCTAATAGGTTTCCTGGCATTATGGGCAATATCTCTAATAACAAAATTCTTTCTTGTACCATTTTTGGTGTGTATGTAATACTGAAAAATTTTTAGATCTGTCTTTGGAGTCAATTGCAGTACACAACATAAAGCACTCATCTGAAGTATCTCATTTCTGAAATACCATTAATTGTGACAAAATACTTTATAGTTCATGAAGTACTTATACCTATTATAAAAAAAATCTGATTAGAGGGCTATTTATTATTTTATTCTTGTCATTCTCTAAATTTATTTTAATATACTTTTATTGCTACAATTATTCTATTGAAATCACTAAATGTTGTGACATCTTAAGCATCATTTTTGCCACAACAACAACAAAAAAAATCCATCTCTGATCTATAGGATGATTACTCCTTAACATGGCAGTTTGGGGTACATAAAATCTTGTGAAAATATGTTAGACCTGAGTGTCTGTTCCCTCAGCATCAAACTCAAGTCTTGGCACATGGGTGGGAAGTATATGTGCAACAGCTTTTACATGTTATCAAACAATGACAATTACCTTAATTTGGTCATGTGGCAAAATGCATTTGTCACGAGGTAGAATCAACTAATCTGACCCTTTTTCTACCCGCTGGGGTGTCCCTGCCGCTCCCAGCATCCTGGGCCCAGGCAGCACCGGCACTTCAAGATGCACTCATAACAAGAGGCAGTTGTCAACACTTTTAGTTGCATTGATCTCATTGAAGGGATGTTATATAGCTCATGGATACACATACAAGCGCTCGCCATCAGTTTTCAGGCTCTTCACAACATGGCCTTTGTAGTGTGGGCTTTTTTCTTTAAGCCCCACATGTAAAAAAACTATGTAAAATATGTATTCTCTTAAAAATAAGACTACTTTTCCCAATCAGGCTTACTGTGACAGCACACATCTAGAAAACAAGACCTACTGTGAACTCAGAAAAAAATACGATTTATCTCCACTCACCTTAACACTTTTTGTGTTCATATTGATAAGCTGCAGAATTTACAGCGGTCCCCCTGCACCAAACAAGATACATATACGTACACACACACCCCCTGGTTCCTACTTGTGTCTGTTTTGATCTAGGCATGTAAGATTGGAATAAAATGGCTTACCAATTAAAGCAATCTTTGAAAAGCCTAAGGGTGGTGATAATAATTGATTAATATTCAGAGAATGCTAAAACGTACTATGGCATGTTATATTCTATTTTAATATTACATACAGATACCAACCAATAGATTGGTTTAAAATATATCAGGATACGGTGTTCTACTGACAGCATTTTTTCTATATAGTTGTACATTAAAAAAGCCCAGTAGCTCTACTAGATCTGTGACTACAGTGAGGAATATCAAATGTAATACAAGCTAATTTTATAAATTGCTCATACTATGCAGAAACGGAATTGAAGACTTTAAACTTTGTTACATGGATAATATTTATATTAATATTTTGTATTCCTGTCAATGTGGGAGGAAAGGAAGATTGATCAACAACTATCAGTCATTTTCAACCTGATATTTGCTGGTTTAATTTTATCTGTTAAAATTCAAAGTAATTTGTTGTTGTTGCTAGTTTCATAGTTTTTCACAGATAACATTGGCAGAGAAAAACAAACAAACAAAAAAGATAAATCCGTTTAAGACCACATCTCAAATCAACGTAGAAGTTCAAACACATAGAGCAAAATCTAAAACTAGATTGGTTTCAGCTGATTTGCATTAATGAGAACCAGATTTCTGTTGCTGTATTATAAATACATTAATTTTCAGTTACATCTTGAGTGTTGAAACTGGAAGACTGATTTACAACAGACTACCACACAACCAGTACTCCACATAATTGGGTTTGATCCTCTGCATATTAAGAGATAACTGCCTCTGGAAGCAGACTGCAGGATCATTAATATTTCTATCATTTCAACAGCCACAAAATTAATGTTCCTCTTTGGATTGAGACCACCTATTCCTTCACTGTCAAAACTACTATGTATAATTCAACTACATAGTATTTGCATGTTAAAGAATAGTAGGATGTAGTTTGAGAAGGATACATGTAAAAAGAATAAAGTTAGATATGACAAGCACACAAATGCAAGACTGAGACCTTGAAAATGTCTTTTGAGCTGATGTTTAAACCTGGAAATGCCCAAATGTTGCAAGTTCCTCATGTTTTAATCTTAAAGTACTCTAGGTAACTAAAATTCTGCTATGTATGTTGCAGACTTCAGTCTTAACAAGGTTAAAAGGATATCTCATGCTGACTAGCTATTTTTACTCCTAAGTACTGATGGGTACCAGTAAGTAAGTGCACATCTGATGTTCCTGAGAGACTGAACTGACCTCTGCGCAAAACAGGGCAGCACCTATTGCTTCTTTCAAACTACACATAATGATAATACTAGTGACCCAGCTCTGGCCTAAACTTTTTCCCAAAAACATTCATTTATTCCTGCGTCTAGTGCTTTAACTCTTCCAGGATGTGGTACATACAAAATCAGTTTTGGTCTCTAGCCCGAGGGCGTAGGACATTACATACCCTTGTGACTGTTCTTGTATGTTGAACAGACATTGTAAAAATACCCTTGAAAAAAAGATGAACTTTTCATCACTTGCTAATGAGTGACCTAATCATCAGTTAGCGGAGTCAGTCTTTTCTGACAATTGTGATGTTTTTTCTGCACAGTTTCAGAAAAGCAGGATTTACACACCTTAAAATGGGCTATAGTCCAACAGCTGTAAAACTCTCAAGGAAGGCAATAGATGTCATTTAATTTGCCTTTAACAGAAGACAGATTTCAATCTTGGTATCACATAACCTGGCAAATATTTCTACTGTTGGGCTGTTGTTAAGAAATAGGGGAAGCCCCAGTTCTGGCTGATTTCAAAGTGACCCATGCTGTTTGAAAGACAGCTCAAATGCTGCTATAACAAATGGTGTCTAAAATAACCTACTTGGACATACACATTGTCCTGGTTTCAGCTGGGATAGAGTTAATTTTCTTCCTAGTAGCTGCCATAGTGCTGTGTTTGGGATTTAGTATTAGCATTTAATAATGCTGCTAACACACTGATGTTTTAGTTGTTGCTAAGTACTGCTTGTGCTAGTCAAGGACTTTGCAGCTTCCCATGCTCTGCCAGGTGCACAAGAAGCTGGGAGGGGGCACAGCCAAGACAGTTGATCCAAATTGATCAAAGGGCTATTCCATGCCATAGGACGTGATGCTCAGTATATAAACTGGGGGGGGTTGGCTGGGGAGCAGCGATCACTGCTCGGGAACTGTCTGGGTATCGGTCGGCAGGTGGTGAGCAATTGCATTGTGCATCACTTGCTCTGTATATTATTATTATTATTATTATTATACTGTTACTATTAGCATTACTATTTTACTTTATTTCAATTATTAAACTGTTCTTATCTCAACCCAGGAGTGTTTCTCACTCTTACCCTTCCAATTCTCTCCCCCATCCCATCAGGGTAGGGGGAGTGAGCGAGCGGCTGCGTGGTGCTTAGTTGCTGGCTGGGGCTAAAACACGACAGTCGTTTTTGGCACCCAAAGTGGGGCTTGAAGGGTTTGAGATAACAACAGATTAATCAGAGTGTATTAAGGAGTCTGTTAACAGTTGCCGGTCATGATATTAGTTCTTCTGATCTGCACCATGTTCTTTTTTTTGCAGTACATGTTAAAGCTTGCTGTCAGTTTGTGTAGTGTGCTATGCTCTGCAGTGATTCATGATCTTTTGTTTGGGAGGCTCCTTATCAAAACCCTGACCTTGAGCTTTCTTTGGTATTTGGATTTCATATAGAAGTCATTACTGTACTTTGGGTATCACCTCATGGAGAGAGTTAGCAATTATACTTCTTCCTCTGAGAGGTTTGTTGTGGAGGAAATACAGAATGGCACCTTTGCTACCTTCTTCTATGATGTTTCTTTCTTCATTACAATAACTTTTCAGTATCTTGAACACCCCTGGGCAGTTAAGATACTTCTATTGATACTTGTTGGGAATATTGTTTCAGTTTTGACAAAGGTTAGTTAGCAATTTAAGAATATCATCCAGAGATGTGCCACACGGCTGGATAGCTATGAGTGGCAGGGTGTGTAGGATAGTATGGGCAAGTACCTAGGACAGTGGGCACCTCCAGTGTTTTGGAACTTCACCCTTCACCCCTGAACAAGTGCAGAATCCTGAAGAATTAGTAAAGTATTTAGAAAAAGTATGTTGTCATCCTGGTAGCTCCAGAGAGACACAAATCATTGCAACTTTCTGGGGGCTGGCCCATGCCTATCGAGCCGTGGTCAACACTATTCAGTACCCTCAAAAGAAAGAGAAAGTCTCTGGTTCTAATCACAAAACTACAAGCACTGTGGCTACTCAAACCCCCGCTACAGGCACTGTGGCTACTCCAACCACAGCCACGGGCACTGCGGCTACTCCAACCCTGGTGATAGGCACCATGGTTAAACCAGAGAACCAACCCGTGCCAGTATCAGTTGCCTCTATACAGAAGAAAAAATACACAAGAAAATTGGCTTGTTTAGTAACGGATGAAGATGAACCAGGGCCATCACAAGAACCAGAGGAGGAAGAACCCATAAATAAGATGGTGACCACCCAATCCCTATCCCTGAGTGAGCTGAGAGATATGCAAAATTATTTCAGTTGTCATCCAGAGGAGCACATCATCACCTGGCTGCTCCGATGCTGGGATAATAGTGCCAGTAGCCTGGAATTAGAGGGTAAGGAAGCCAAGCAGCTGCGATCCCTTTCTAGGGAAGGGGGCACTGACAAAGCAATTGGAAAAGAGGCACAAACCCTCAGCCTCTGGAGGCGACTTCTGTCAAGCGTGAAGGAAAGGTATGCCTTCAAGGAGGATGTTTTATACCGCCCAGGCAAATGGGCCACCACAGAGAAAGGTATCCAGTACCTGAGGGAATTAGGTGTGCTGGAGGTGATTTATAGTGACCTGAACAATGAGCAGTTAACCAAAGACCCAGATGAAGTCAGGTGCACACAATCCATGTGGCAGAGGGTGGTACAGAACGCACCAGCATCGTATGCCAACTCATTGGCAACACTGGCCTGGAAAGAAGAGGCACCAAAAGTGGATGAAGTGGCTAGCTGACTCTGGGAATACGAAGAAACTATCTTTCTCTCTATGGGCCTGTGTCTCAGCTGTGGAAAAACTGTCTGTAAAACTGTCCTGAGAGTTCCAGCAATTCAGGGAGGATCTGTCCTACTCCCCACCTGTATGGACCAGTGTCTCAGCCATTAGGAGTCAACATCCTTCTGCTCAAGAGAGAGGATATAGAGGATACACACCATGGGGCACCCTGTGGTTTTGCCTGCGTGACCACAGAGAGGAAGGACATGAGGAAGTGGGATGGGAAATCTACCTCGACCCTAGAGGCATGGGTGCATGAGTTGCAAGGAAAAACTATTGCAAATGGCAGTTCTCCCAGGAAAATTGCAGCTCCAGTTTCCAGTGAGCAGTTCCCCAGACAGAGTAAGAGGGCTAATTTTACTTCCGACCTTGATCAGGGGACTTTTGATTCACATTTACAAGGAGTGAACAGCGAATACTGTGACCAGTGTTAGAGGGGCCCTGCCTCCAGCCAGGTGGAGGAAAGGGACAACCGGGTTTACTGGACTGTGTGGACTCGATGGCCTGGAATGTCAGACCCACAGGAGTATAAGGCTCTAGTGGACACTGGTGCACAGTGCACGCTAATGCCATCAAACTATAGAGGGGCAGAACCCATTTGTATTTCTGGAGTGACAGGGGGATCCCAACAGCTAACTGTACTGGAAGCTGAAGTGAGCCTAACTGGGAATGAGTGGCAAAAGCACCCCATTGTGACTGGCCCAGACGCTCCGTGCATCCTTGGCATAGACTACCTCAGGAGAGGGTATTTCAAGGACCCAAAAGGGTACCGGTGGGCTTTTGGTATAGCTGCCTTGGAGACAGAGGAAATTAAACAGTTGTCCAGCTTGCCCGGTCTCTCAGAGGACCCTTCGATTGTGGGGTTGCTGAGGGTCGAAGAACAACATGTGCCAATCGCTACCACAACAGTGTGCCGGGTGCAATATCGCACCAACCGAGACTCCCTGATTCCCATCCATAACCTGATTTCATCGACTGGAGAGCCAGGGAGTGAGCAGCAAGACTTGCTCACCCTTTAATAGTCCCATATGGCCAGACTTCTTCAGACTTCTAAAATTATTAATTCCACTGTCCTATTTTATAGCAATTCACCTTCTTTTTCAATATATCTAATATTCTGAAAATATGCTGGTGGATAGCAATAGGGCCAGTGAGAGAGTAAGATACCACTAAACTACTGAGAAAAGTTCAAGAACCAGTATAGCAACAGGACTACATTTAGAACAAAAATACTCTATGAAGAGAATGAGGATGGCAAAAGTATTCTGAACTTTTTTTTTATTAGTTATTTTACCTTGACTATGTAATTTTTCAGGACTGATCTTACTCGCATTTTTTAAAAAATCGTGTTTATTTCAAAAAGGAACTGGTTTCAGCACAGCAATGCCAGGCCATTTCTTATCATTTCTGTAATACCATTTGCAATGGATACATTTCAGATATGACATTCTTAACCAGAACATAAGATGTCAAGTTACTGCTGAGCACTACTTATAATCTAAGGAGATAAATTGAGCTCATTTTCATGCAAGTGGTTCTGTAAATAAATTGATGTACTTGCAGCATAAAAAGAAAAAGGCGGGGGCAGGTTTTACTAATGGTAAGGAATAACAGAATATCTCTGATCACAATTATGTCTATATATTTTTATTTCATTCAACTCTTCTGCAATGTACCTCAATATAAATGTTCTGATTTAATTTTTGTTTCCTTGATTATACCTCTTCAGGACATCTGCCTTAGTGCTCTGAATATGCTCTGGGCATTTCTATTATTATTCTTGTCTTTCAGTGTGTGATCTTGAGCTTTACTGATTGCATGCCATCAAAATCCTGAGCTGTTTGGAGAACTATTCATTTCATTTTGGTTTTCCTATGGTATTCTTCCAACACCTTAGTGTTTTGCAAACATCACTTGATTTATCTTTAAGACACTACTGTGAAGTAAGCCCTTATCTATCAGCAGAGGAAATTGTAAGTACTCGACAATTCTACAAATCAGGTCACATGGGTTTTCAAGTTCAGTGTTTAGAAAAAGGAGGATCCACATTTATGGCAACCTGTGAAATTATTGTCATATGTGATTTGCTAAGCATCATACAAGGACTTTGGCATAAGTGCTAATACAGCATCCAGTTCTCAGGGTATTATTTTACATTCATGAGATCAGCCCACAGCTTCATTCATCATATATTAACATCTTCTCTTGAAATTCTGCTACAAATTTGGCTTTGTCCATGTAGAAAGAAATCTTTTTGATCACGTGATCAAAAACTGTATCATAGTGTTAAAGAGGACGTAATTAAAACTGGCTAAGCAACATAAACACTGGTATTTCTAAGCCTTTGATTATATGTCTCTATAATCTTTCTTTTCATTTAATTTTCAATTTTATGACCTTTTGTGGTCATGTTCAAATTTGGCTTAATTAACTGTAAAATAATACTGCAAAATAAAAAGCAAGATTTCTCTCATGACAGAAATAACCAATATGGAACACAGATTAAAAGACATTTTATAGGTATTAATAAACTTTGTCAAAACACAAGAAATAAGTTTTATTAGAATGCATCAAAAAGATGCAGTCAGTCATAATGCAAGTATTATCATTGTAAGTAGTCATTAGTATTGTAAGTACTTTTGATCAATTCCCTCAGCTGATTAAAAAGCATCACGCTTTGTAAGACTCATCATTGTTGACATGAATCTCATCTATCTAGGCTGGTAATAACAACTTTATCTAGCTACACCACCCCTCAGTTTGTACTTATTTATGATTATTATTAAAAGTGAAAAATAGTCATCTCTGCTCCCTGAAGGTGTGTTTTGAAGCTATGAAATAGGAGAGGCGGGGGAAGGGCTGGATGGAAAGCAAAGACATAGCAGAGACAGCAGCACTGAGTAGTAGGTGCTGTTCCCAGAACCACAGGAACCACAGTGCTCTTCCAATAATACTGCTGCAAAATAATTTTGATATCACATGTATTTAAAATCGTGGTACCACTGTAGTAAGAGTAATTGTGCATATTTTTCTATTGTGTATGGCACATATCATGTATACTAGGGTCTTCTATTTATAAGATGTAATAAACACAGTTCAGATGGTACAAATCAACAAACCGATGGCCCACTATTTTTAGAAGGAAAGGGAAGGCATATGAGAAAGTCTTATCCTTTTACATATACAGAAGAATGAACTGTAAATTGAAAGTCACTATATATTTTTCATCATTATTCCTGATTTACCTGCACCAAATATTGTGCCAGGTCAATGATAAGTTCATGTTCGCTGGGATATTGAAGACATTTTTGACACTGCTCCTCTAAAGTCAATGAAGCTTTCACTACTAACATTAACAGAAACAGATCTAGGGCAATAGTGAGTGCTTTGGAAATTCTTGCATGAGAAGTTGCACAGGGAATGGGCCCGAAGGGTTTACAACCTACTGTTACAAATGATGTGACACCTGGGGCCAAACAGTAGGATTAATTTGGTGGTGCTCATGAAAGAGAAGCAGAAAGAGGAAAGACATAACTTAGTAACTCAGCAAGTGTTTTCCTGCAATGGGAATAATTATTATTATTATTATTATTTAGATTATTAATTATTATTATAATAATTAATATATAAATATATAAAATAATATATTTAATACTTATATTTAATAATTTATATATCTATATATTTGTATATTATATATAATTTATATATTTAATAATTTAATAATAAAATATATAAACAATGAATTATTATTATTGTTTAGAAATTAAAGATGTAGAATGACTAGTGAAACAAAGTCTCTGTTACTCATCTCTTAAAAAGGTGGGGGCATCTTGTATTGACATTTTAACTCAAAAGTTTGGAAACAACACAGTCAAAGAGTTACAAAGACACTTCTTAAAGAAATTGGTACACTATCTGGAAAGCTAAGATACTTCTCTAAAATAGAACATTGAGGTCTGAGCAGAAAATATAAAATAAAACTCAGTGGACTAGGAAGTCTGGTGAAAAAATGTCACTGTTTATTGTATACATGTAAAAAATTATACGATGTTTAGATTGTGTTTTTGTAGGCTGCTATAAAATCAAAAAAATATATTTCCTATGCTTGAAACCCTTGTTAATAATTATACTCAAATATCTTTAGTTCATGAACGAACTGAATCCTTAATGGGCACTGGCAAAACAAAACCTAGCTTTGAACCTTGGCCTATATTCAGACAACAGAATACCCTGTGGCATCTCCATGAGGTATGTCATGATTAAAGAAAAAATAGTTCAGACACTGATTGCTTTAGTTAAAATTATTGAGTGGAACAGGTTTATTACTAATGGATCACTAGAATATGCATTTACAGATGGATTTTTCTGCTGGGTTCAGTCTCTCTCTCCCCTAGGGCACCAAATGCAACAGCATGTATGTGTAAAACAAGAGTCCGTCTCCTGCATGAACAGATAACAACACAGTAAAATACACAGTGTATGTGACCAGCTGCTGAAAATCATTAAGCATCCTTGGATACTTAATTATTAGCAAGTTCTAAATTCCTTACCATATTTTCTTCAATTAATCACAAGTTCCTCTGTTGCCTGCATTTTCTTCACTATATCAACTAAGTATTTCTTAACTAGCATTTCTCTTTTCATGCAATTATTCCCTTCTGCTTGGTTTCCCTGTTTTTCTGGATAATCACTTTCTTATTCTATCATTAAGGCTTAATTTATAACCATTTTTAGTATCCATTTCCTGAAAAGGATTTGGCAATTAATCTTCATATTATTAATGATTCCAGATGTCTATAACTTCTATTAAAACTTGTCCTATGGCACAGCAAAGGGAACTATCTGAAGAACAGCAAACAGCAACATTTCAAGGAAGCTGAATAAAGTAGGGAAGCTTCTTAAAGGGTTGCTCTTTGAGTGAAGTTCTGGACTTGCGCTCACATTCTGTAAATTGCCAGAAATTATCTGAATCTATTTAAATCACTGGCAGCAGAAAGTAAATATAATATTACAGTATACATATAAAAAGGATTATAAGTAGCAAGTGGATCTCCATTACTTATTATTCTGTCATATAGTGATAGAAAATTAAACAAGTCATCTAAATGTAAACTACACTTGATTTTTAGTCTTTTGGCTTGCAAAAATATTAAAATTCTACCTAATACACTGAAGATACTCTTGTTATCAGAATCAACATTTCAAAAATGAAGAATATGATATTCATTGACCAATAGCACTAAATCCTTAGTGTATTCTTCAAACTTAATATACTTTAGGCTTTTAAAATAGTTCCTTTCTCTAATAATTTTGCTTGGTTTTGGAGGCTTGCTTGCATGGGTTTGCAATATATCAACCACCATTTATAAAGTTTACACTTTTTTAACAAATAATTTTTTCTAAGCCAACATTGACATTGTATTGTTAAGTCAAACCTCAGATTTAACTAATGCACTATGCTCCAATTTTATAGAAAAATATTTGTGGTACTCTACGTAAAAGAAACATCGTAATATAAGAATCTATGTTGAGACATATCACTCTCTATCCTACCTTGTAACTTGATCTCCACAAACTGTTGCTCATAATGTTACATCACAGGCCTGTAAGACCCTTTCAGCAGCCTATAGCCTATCAATAGGAGTTTTGAGTTATGTTACATACATCTATATTCTGAACAGCATATCAAAACAGGAGCATGATGGTAAATAAAGGACAAAATTAATAAAAAGGTTAACAAAACCAAGAAACAAATAATATTTTTAAGATGTGAAAAGCTGTGGCTTTCATGCACCCGTAGCTCAGGAATTTTAACATAATTGTAAAAAATAAGCCTGTTCAGAAGCAACCATATCTCAAACTCTTCAAGGCAGAGACATCTAATAACATCAGATACTTCAATAGTGTTGCAACTGTTGCACAAATATAGCAGAAGTGTTACATTTAAAAAAAAAAATGTACAGAAAATTTAATTCACAAGGGTAATAACATGTATGATAACAGTAACACAGAAATAAATCTCAGGCTCTAATTTTACTGTCCATTGAAATTGGTGATGAGGAGTTTTGAAATCTACAAAGGAATACTGAAAATTTAAAATCAACATTTGCATATATTTGTCCATAATTTTAAAACTGTCTTGAGAAATACAAGATTTTGCTGTAATTGCAAAATAGTACTACCTGTAAGAACACAGTAAGTCTTTGGTGGAAGATTTTAAACAAAAAAAAAAAATCTCCAAAATTGCATGTGTTCACAACTAATAGGAAAAATATATGCAATGAAGTTGCAGTTCCAGCATCTGAATTAGAACCAACACTAAGTTTAGATGGATATAGCCTTGCTCATTTTTAAAGACTTTTCAAGCACAGAAGCATTCATCCAATAGCCGTTTATAATGAGGCATTCCAGTTTCATATACTGTGAGAGGGATACAGAGAGCAGAAAGAGGAAGTGGAGTTAACTATAAGTGCCCTTATTCATAAAAAGGAATGAAATATCTGCTTTGTTCTAAAGAGGATCTTATGTCTTCATTAAATATACATGTGAAGATCTTTCTACAGTTTTGAACACAGTCTGAAAAGAATTATTGTAGTCCTTAAAAACATTGAGGAGGATCACTTTATTAGATTTGTGAACAGTTTGGAAGTATATGAAATAGTATGTGCCCTGAAGAAACTTTATCATATTATATGTCTTTGATAGATTTGAAAGACCTGATTTGTATTTCAATCAGCAACATTTGTCTTTTGTATCCTTCTAATCAACGAATACAACTGCTATATACATTCCCTGAGGCAGTAATTGCCACAGAGAAGCACTTCCCAGCCAAGGAAACAGCTCTAGCAAGTGTGTATCTTGTTGCTTTTATGAACGCTTGTAATAGATTTTATCAGTAACTTTGTCATATAACACAGCTATGCTACAGCTCCCACTTTCTCAGATAAAATTTCACATGCTTGCTTTCTAATTCCATAGCAATAACAAAGGACATTTTATTAAACTATAATTATGGGAAAATCTAGTCCTACTGTTTGGAAGCCACATCAGTCAACAAACATCTGCACCTCTCATTATGCAGTTGTAATGAGTAAGTATATATGACACCAGGTGGAGAGATGTGTCCGGAGTATCCTGCACAAGGTTCCATCCTAGCCATTATTCTGCTGGATTGTAAAGAAGGAAACTGTCAAGCTTA
The DNA here is from genome assembly GCF_030463565.1 of Pelecanus crispus. Lineage (NCBI taxonomy): Eukaryota > Metazoa > Chordata > Aves > Pelecaniformes > Pelecanidae > Pelecanus > Pelecanus crispus. The sequence continues at coordinate 63,095,451 of NC_134646.1, read as the reverse complement.
CACCAGTATTGGAAGAAAACAAAGTGAGGCTAAAATCCTCTATTTCCTTATGTATAATAAATTAAAGAACTCTGGGATCAATTTATGGTATTAAACATAAAGTTGACAAATTTATGGAATTAAACTATTTGTAGAAGTAAAGACATAAATCATAGCCATTCCAATTTTACTAAGAGGCTTATGTTTTGCTATTTTATACCATGAAGTTCCTATTTAATGGAAAGTCAAAAAGGTTTATAGTTGCATTTCAGAGAAACTGCTTGAGAAAAAATAGGTTTTAAGAGACTCATATCATATCTTAAAAATCTTCACTCACTACCACAAGAGACTAGCACAATGTTGTTATACAAGGAAAGTGTTCTGAGTACCACATAATATATTCAGGGTGGAATTCAGTGTTATTTCATATAGAATATGCTGACATAATGCATTTTTAGTAATCTGGGTAAAAAGCTTTGGCCAAATATTTACTATAAGGAAATTACTTCTATAAGTATCTCACTTCTTCTGATAAGGTAGCATCACTTCCAAAGTTAGACACAAGGAAACCCAAATGACTGAAATTTCTCTACTAGGCAACATTTCTTTCAAAGAGTACAAGTGAGCAATACAGTTTTGCAGCTCTTGGATGCCTGAAGAATGACACTACATACCTGTGCCCAGGTAAGTAGTAAGGAAACAAAAACTAATTAAAACATACTGTATCAAAAATTTCAAATCTTGGGTACCTGAAGTTCTTACGGGCATCTTTCATTGACCTGCTTTAAAAAGGTAGCTTATAAAGTGTTAAGATATTAGACTGAATACATAGATATGCCTGTTCAAGAGATCATATTTCGCCATAGCAGAATGTGATTGTTAGTGAGAGTTTTAAGTTTGTTTTTTAAATAAAGAAATTGTTCTCATTCTGTATGTGTTATCAGTCTATACAACTTTTGAAGTTTATGACAACCCACATCATACTCCTCTAAGCATAACTGTTAACATATTCCTTACTCTTAACATAAACATAATTACTTTAAATGACAACTCTATTTGATTATTAAGCATATGAGCATGAAAATTTGAAGATTTTGCCCAACACTTGCTAGGGACAATTTTATAAGTATCTGTTTTATTTGATCATTTAGGTCATACCTGAAGAATACAGCTGTTAAGTGTTATTTCCATCAACTGTATTTTATTCATACATATTTATGAAAAAGACCTATATATTACTTTGTTCATCTACATCAACATTACCAAGTAATACAGCATAATATGAGCAGATCAAAACATTATTTTTCAGGACCTGATGTGCAGACTATCTGTTTTTAATGGAGGTTACTTTGAATGCCTTGAAGAGGAACACACCTTCAAGTTAAGTTTAATCTAAAAAGAATCCTGTTCCTGAGCTCTGTGATCTCTTTGTGGGGCTAACTAAAGCACAGTCAATGAGGATAATCAGTAGATTTGCTTCAAAAGCACACTTCTGGTCATTCTGCTAGTGTAGGCATAACCGGCTACTGACGTTGCACAGGCTGATACTGTCCTGAACTGATCAGGGCAAGGGAGAAGACCGGGAAACTATAGAGCCATGACTATGTCTTGTAATGCTTGTAACACACTGCATATGGTGTTTTAGTAATTTTTAAAGAGTTCGATAGCTGCATTTCCCATATCCCTCTTCAGCAACTGCACATCTAGAGCCTTGTAATGCATGCAAAAAAAACCCAATAATTATAGCCTAGAGTGCTGAGAAGCAGTAGCAGCAATTTCTGTGGGGATACAAAAACTAGGAAAAGAGGCTCAAATATATATGTACAATAGCATATGAAGAGGTTTAACAAAAACATTGGAAGAAGTAGCAAACTGCTTTCACTAAATATAAGACAACTTAATAGAGACTTAAATACTCTGAATAAAATGTCAAATAACATACAAATAACAGGATAATATCAGCGGTGAGGGAGTGAATAATTTTTTTAAAATTCTTAAAAAGATAAAATTATAAATTTGAAGAAAATGTTCATGTTCAGTAACAGATGTTTGACCATTAAAAGGATATGTAACATCATATACTATGTTGGTTATTAACAAATGTGGAGCATGCAACAGGTAAATGTTACTTGTTACTACCAAAGCATGAGAAGTGAACCATGATGAAATATCCTTTCTTCCCTTCTTGTTCAAGAGAGTTATTTTGCAATAATTGATCTATAATCTTCAATTGTAATCTTGAAATAATGCATAAGCAGGGAAAAGTATCTATAATGTATATATGGGAAATAGTACAACTACTTTATATATAGCAGCAAAAAAAATGCATATATTCAAATAATTCACCTTCCTGAGATTCTGAATGTCAATACATAAGATAGAATCATAGAATCATAGAACTGTTTAGGTTGGAAAAGACCTTTAAGATCATCCAGTCCAAACATTAACCTGACACTACCAAGTCCACCACTAAACCAATTAAGGGTAGAGTAGCAATTTCATGTTTCCTGGCTTGGTGGCTGGATTATTTATAATGAAAGTATATAATGAGAGTTTAAAAGAATAATTAATTAAAGCAAAGCAGCAAAAGCTAGTAATAAACTATGGGGACTTAATACAATGGGCTGTCTCTGTTATAGAAAAAATTCATGTCAGCTACAGATATATAAAGTTTTCTAAGAAATGTGAGAATAAGAAAATAAATCTATTACACAATATTAGTGCTCCCTATTTGTGTTTCTCTTGAGCTATAGGTTATTATTAGGAGTTTTGCTTTATGGATACCATACAAGCACAAAAGAAAACCAATTTCTGCCACAAGAAGCATAAAGTCTAATAATAAAACAGTATACTTTACTGTATGCCTAGGAAACAAGATGAAACTCTATCTCACCTGTGATAGAAGTCACAGCACATCAATCTGAACAGCTGTAAGGCTTCTGAAGACACCATGTCAAAGACAAATTTTGAGGAGGAATTAATAAGAAACAGAGTGGAAGTTCTTTTTGATTGTTCCCAAAATAAGAGGTAGCTTGGAAGAAAGAAGAAACTTCTTGTTTAAAAGTACGTTCAGGCTAGTAATGGGACTTGGCATCACATCATTTACTTGATTCAATTACTCATCTCGGTTTAAGCACCTGATCCTAATTTTTAAGCTTCTGGCCCAATATCAATGGCCCGGTTTTAATCTCTGAATCTACATAACAGCTGTATTCCTTTGGAAGAAAATAAATCTCAAAACTATAGAAATGTGAAAAACTTGAGGAAAAAAGATTATTTAAGATGAACTGAGTCTGGAGAAATCTATAGCATCTATAGACAGCTATACTTCTGATGTGCAAGTTCTCTTCATGGCTGTTATTATAGAGACATATATATCTGTGTGTGTTTATAAAATATAAAAATACCTTAAGCTATTGTCTGTTACAGGAAAATGTTAATGATTATAAACTGTTGTCTATTTGTTTCTTAAGGCTTGTAGAAAGAAGAGAGATTCACAACACTGGAACAGCAGCAGTATAGTTATAGCAAAGATCAAATATACTTCAGAGTAAGACAGGGATATTAACACTGTAAAGCACTAATAAATCCTAATCATTTATCAAAAAAAAGTCTGAAATATTCAAGACCCATCTTGTACTGATATATTTAATTTTTTACTTCCTAAACTTATAAGGTTAAATAAATTTTATTTCATGTGTTATTTTTCTGTTTTTTCCTAATTCCGTGTATTTTACCAGCCATTATAAATACCATCATGACATAGCCTCATCCAACAGCAAAAGGTGAAATTCTTTTGGAGCGTATATAATTCTCATTACACATCTTCTGCTATCTGTCTCTAAATACCACTTAAAGCAAATGAACAAAAATCAAAAACAAAGTGAAAAGTGCTGAGCCTCTTTACAGAGGTAATTTTTTTCAAAACAAGGCATTCTTGTCAGTCAGAGTATTCCTGAACAGTTTTTGTATGACTGTTTTCCAAATGGTTTGGCTGCTGAGTTTCAATACAGTCATGATAAATTTTGCAGAGCAAGCAAAATCATTAAAATATTCATTTACTAGATTTACTCAAGGGCAATCCTTTATCCTGCACATGAATTCATGCCACTTTCTCCAAGTGAAAAGTTGCTTTTTCTTTCTGGTAAAAACTACTGTTCACTTTGCAAAACCATTAGCTGTGATGTTCATTTGCTAGCAACTACCAGTATTGGCTAGACCCTTGGAACACAATAAAAAATAGTCAGCTGTCTTTTAAGGAAAATTTGGTGTTATAGCTGATGATATTCCCGCTCCTTACTTCCACCCCAAAAGTAAATAAGCTGAGTATTTTCTATTGCCCTTGGTCTCCATCTAAGTAAATTGCCTCTGAATACCACAATTAACTAAAGATGGACAGCTTGTGACCTCTATTTCAGTGAAGAAATTTGTCAAAACTTTATTGGATAAGAATTGATGTGCTTTTCTTTTTCCTTTTTAAATACACAGTTTATTAAGATCCCGGTCAGAAGACTAATCTTCATGCTTCCACCTGGAATTTTCATGAACTCCTTTCTTCAGATATAGGCCTGATTACAGTTTTATTTAACTCTGAAATCAGTGAGACCAGTCAAATTACTAGAGCCAGGCACATGTAGAAAAGCTTTGTTGAATCAGGGCCTAGAAGAAGATATTTTATTACAGTTTTATTTTTTTCACTTTACTGTCTTAAAGCTACTACCAAAAGCTCCGTGCCATGAACTGCAGAGCCATAGATTCCCTTCAAATCTAAGAAGAATATGAGCTCTGTGTATCTAAAGTAGTTTTCAGGATTTTAACTCTAGAATCCTATTATGTTTTAATGTTTTTATTTTAGTATAGGCTACCTCAGGTGTCATGCACTATATAAATCATGCCCAATTGAAACAGCAAGTGTGGTTGATTCTGTATAACCTGTTTTCAAAGCTGATTGTATTCCATTGATAGCACAGCCCTCTGGGGAACTGAATAACACAAGGGAGTCTGTATCTTGTTAGGATTTGCAATACAGTTTTCTTTCCTTTATGCCTTCAAAACTCCTAATATTTTAAATACAGTAGAAAAACTTCAGAAACTGTCATTTCATAACATGTTTAATTTTAACAAGAACTTCCACTGTCTGTGTCCTTGTAAATTTTTCAGCCTATTTTCAATCCCAAGCTAAGTGGGGTGGGGAGGAAACCCAAACAAACCCAATCACACAAATATTCAAATGAAGGCACAACTGAAGACTGCATTTAAGAAACAGGATGGAGGTGTAAGAAATTAGGACAGCATGATAGGCAAGGAGGCAATTAGGAGTCTGCGATTCACAGACAGGCAGAAGATAATACAAAGGGCAAAAGATAAAATAATATGACAGGTGAGGAATGAGCAGGGTGTTATTACATACAGGAGAAAGATGGAGCAAAAGGATAAAGAAGGATGAAATCACACGAACATCTGCTGACTCGGGTGAATGTGTCAGCACTCCAAAGGCAAAAGGCAGACTTGAACTAAATGGGAAGTATAATACATATGTAAGAAGCTTTATTGGTTTATTTTATTTTATTTTAATGGAGTGAGAAAGATCAGATTATGTGAAAAAGAAGAAAGTTTAATTTTATTTTTTTCTGTGATGGATACTTTTTACTTAATGATGCTCAGACTTCATTTCTTCTTCCTTATATGGATTATGTTTTATGTTGTGCTGATTTTGGCTTGGATAGTGTTAATTTTTTTTTATAGTAACTAGTATGGGGCTATGTTTTGGATTTCTGCTGAAAACAGTGTTGACAATACAGAGATGTTTTTGTTTGCTGAGCAGTGCTTACACAGAGTCAAGGCCTTTTTGGCTTCTTCACCCCACCCCACCAGCAAGTAGGCTGGGGGAGCACAAGAAGTTGGGAGGGGACACAGACAGGACAGCTGACCCCAACTGAGCAAAGGGATATTCCATATTATATGCTGTCATGATCAGCATATGAAGCTGGGGGGAAGAAGAAGAAAGGGGGAGTACATTCGGAGTGATGGTGTTTTGTCTTCCCAAATAACTCTTATGCATGATGGAGCCCTGCTTTCCTGGACACAGCTGAACACCTGCCTGCTGATGGGAAGCAGTGAATTCATTCCTTGCTTTGCTTTGCTTGCATGCATGGCTTTTGCTTTACCTATTAAACTGTCTTTATCTCAACCCACAAGTCTTCTCACTTTTACTCTTCTGATTCTCTCCCCCAATCCCCCCGGTGGGGGAGTTAGCAAGTGGCTGTGCAGTGGTTAGTTGCTGGCTGGAGTTAAACTGTGGCATATGTGCTATTTAATTAGTAAACTTGCATATTCTTGATCGATGATGAGACATAACTGAAACATTCTAGCAATCTTCTTCATCTGATAGTACTGTTAACTAGTGCACTCAGAGAGTTTAGTTTTATTCAGTACTTCATGCAAGTCTCCCGAGTTCTTTTGATAGATGTAGCTGCAAGGTGTAAGTGGGTCTAAAATTATTTAGAGCCAATTACCTGTGCATTGGGAGCCACTTATTTTAAATTAGGAGATTCTGTTTCATCACATCCCTAATACACTGCAAGAATATTACACTAGCAAGATCAAAGACTGTTAGGAAGTTAGGTGTGAAATAACCCAAATAATGAGCAAAGCTTGGAGTTTCTATGTTCTGCCTTCAGTCTTGACCGAAATAAAATTGAGCCTTTCTTTTGGTAGTAGGAATGGATTCTCAGTTACTGGATGAAAGGAAATACAATAGGGGTTAAAATTTCTTGAAAGCATTAAAATGAAATGAGATAATGAAGTACATCCAGCAGACTCAATAGATTTTTATGAGGTTAAAGATGTATTTACCATATAAATAACAATATCAGAAGTATAAGGTATGCTTGGACTGCATTATTTTAACAGACACTATACACGCAACTGCTGAGTGGCAGCTCCAGAAATGCAATGTAATGTAAATTGTATAAATTAGACATATAAAAAGATACAGCAGAGACATAAATAGGAAGTGTCTTGTCCAAGATCATGCAGCAGATGACTGTAGCTAAAGCAAAGGCCTGTTGTCCTATCAAAATAGAAGCACACTAAACAAAATATTAGCAGGTGTTTTGCTTAAAACCAAACATAAGCACTCAGATAATGTAGCTGTTGTATAAGTACTCTGTAACATTGTAACCACTAATTATTGTATAACACTAATAACATTTTGTAACAGCTAAGCATAAATATATAAAAAATAGCCATAATCCCAAAGGAGCAAAGGGAAACCTATCAAGTAGTTGTATAAACAAGGTATAAGAAAAAGCAATAATATCTGTAAGGCTGAGCAGGTGGGAGAGGTGGCTGATGGAACCAGAATAATCCTGAAGAATAAGCAAGATAGATACCTGGAGAAATCAAAACAAGTCCTGATTCCAAAAATAAAATGAACCATGCCAAGAACAAATGAGATCACCACCTTTTTGGTTGGAGAAGGTACCAAGAAGCATAAAATACCAGCTAGAAGAAATGGAGAAGAAAAAGGCTGTCTGATTCAAACTTATCTGCCTTCATCACACACCCCTCAGAACTGGCCACCTCATCCTCAGTAACTGAGAGTGTCGGGGAGAGTAGCCATCGATGTTAAGCAAGCAGCATCAGCTCCATGGTATTGTACACTCTCAGCTAATTTACAATAAGCTTGTTAAGGAGTCATGGTTTCAAATGATGACTAATAGAGACTTAGAACCAATCATTGGCTATGTGTATTATTAAAAAAAAAAATACAGTGAACTGTTGTTTTGACGTTTGAAACTAGCCCAATTTTAAACACTCTCATCACCAAGATCTCTAATTCTCTAAATGATATATAGGCCTACATATATTCAGTTATAACCTAAATGAGAGAGATACTGATAACCCGTTTCATAACCAGTTATTAGGAAACCCATTTTTTGAGTAAAATAGAGGTTTACGTTATTAAATTAGCAACATTCTATACGTTAATCTAATGAACAGAAAACAATGCTAGGAAGAAGGAGGACAAAGGACTTGTAACTAACTCTGTCACTGACTTAGACTAAAGGAACTATCTGCATCAAGCTCAGAGCTCTCCAAATGATTCAACATTACTGCAAAACAACATACAAATGTCACTACTTAGGATTACATTGGTTATCTTTCCCACTGGTGCATCATTGTAGAAGTCAAGACACCAGCTTAGATTTTGGTATGATACACCAACTGATTGCCATGTTCATGGAGAGCATATATTCTGCTAACATGTCAAAACCGAATCTATAGTGACTCATGGTGTTATCAGTCCAAGTTAGAATACGGTGCCATACTGGTGCAGTCTATCTGCTGTTCTCACAGCAGATCTTTTCTTAACACACTTTAACAAAAATTTATTGTTATTATTAGTGAGATAGCGTCATAGTTCACTGCATGGAATTGGCTATTTAACATTACCAGGATTTCAAAAGCTATAGTAGTAGATCTATCAATCACCATCTTACATACTCCTTTATTTGCTCTGTAACACACCTAAAATACCTGTAGTGAGATTAAATTTCTAGTTGCTATTTGTCACCTCCATGTTTTTATGGGCATTGCTAAAACTAGAACTCAGAGATTTCTATTTCACTTTAATTGTTTCTAAAGTCAGTGACACCCAAGGCCATCTGATGAAAGCATCCTTTACACTGACATAGATCTTAATATAATCTACACCCATGGGAATTACATACTTTGAATCAAGTCCTGGAATACAAAAGAGAAGAGTTTCAAAAAACGAAACATATTTAGCTTTCATTGCTATGTTTAAATTCATATTACATGCTAATGCACACATGTATGTTGATATGATTGTATGTATGTAAGTATGTAAATACATACAGCATGTATACACTTACTTCTATTCATGTATTTAAAATATACTGGTTTAATAACACATTTCAGAGATCTATGAAAAATCATTAGTTACATTGTATTACATTATTAGTGTATGTATATACAGATATGTAAAAAATGTAGGAGAACATGACATGACACATATTTTGTGAAAATAAAATTACAAAATAGGTATTGTTTGGAGAGATCCACATCAGTCACCTCAGATGGAGTAGATGCTTATTATTTATATGCCCAAATAATGACAAATGCATTTTGTATATTTTCTTTTGACTTCAAGCTACTAATGCTAATACTGTTTCAGTCTTGCTGTGATATTGTTTTTCCAATTGCCTCATAAACTGGCAATTTAAAAAGTAAAAAACCAAACCAACCAAGTGGTGTGTTTTTCCCATAATAGTACTCATTTCAGTTTCTGATGGTCTGACTTGAATGGAAAAAAAAAATTATTCAAGATGACTAGAATCAATTTTAAGTAATTATGCTTTAGAATAAGATAAAAACTGACTGCATGTCCTGCTTTCTCATCAAAAGTCAGAACTCATTTTCCTAAGTCACTGCTAACTATGCCATGTTTTTGCTGGTTTTCTTACTTCTTTAATTTCTGTTTCTTGGTATATAAAATGATAGATTTATCACTGGAGGATCAACATGGGGTAAAACTGAAACTTGAAATTAATTAAACTGTATTTTATTTATAAGATTTTTGTTTCTGAGATTCATCTATAATGTCCAGTAATTTAGGATCTTAGTAATTCCTTGGTCCTGGGTCTCTGATCAAGCACACTATGTATATTTTCGTTCATCCTTGAGCTGTTCTTCAGAGGGAACCAGCTAATTTCCCCAAGATAAAGCTTGATGTCGTTTGAAGAATAGTTGAGGCAGGGTATTGAGGAAAGAATTAAGCCTGAAAAGAACTATGAATGAGATTTCATGACATTTTATTCTCTTTACCCCAGTTCTGTCCTCCAATCCAATCCAAAAGGCTTTGAAAGCTTGAACATCTCCATATTAACTCATGCAATGAACCAGGGTAACTTTTCCCATACCAAATACCATCTTTTTACATAGCTGAATGTGAAGAGAGAATGGAGCACAAAGAATAAAAATAGCTCAAAACACAAAGAATCTGTGGGGACATCACCTTTGACAGTCATGAGTACCTAAAAACACTGATTCCTCAGAACCAACTTCTGAAAATATACCATTGATGTGAAATAGCTAACATTTTGAATCAAACATAGATATTTACATTTCAGAATTCTGGACACTCTGGTTGGGTTTTCCAAAAATTTCTGACAAAATTTCACAAGAAGGATTGTAGAGGCAGTTTAGTTTTTTGGCTAAGCTATGAATTCCAGGAAAAATGAAAGATGGCATGTCTGGCATTAAAGATATGCATTTTATGTGTGTTAGAAAGATCAAAAACTAACAATGAAATCATTATTTCTAACATTTTAATGAATGTTTTAGACAAAGCTATAATGTGGAATGTGGTGGATCATGAACTTTGCAGGGCATGCAAAGTTACATAATTATGTTACATAAGTGACAAGATTATGATTTAGGAGACTGGAACTGTAATCTTTAATACATCACAGAAGAATAGTTTCAGATGGTATATATGAAATTTATTGTGTAAAGTTTATACCCTTGGGTAGAAATATTCCTCAAAAATATATAAAATGTTAATAAAATTGAATAACATTATCTAACAACAGGAAAAGACTCATGATGTTAAAAAGTCCAACACTGCAATTCTTAATCCAGTGTGCAGTGATGAAATCAATTTTACGTTACAATATAGATCGCAGAAATTGCTATTTAAGCTAGGTTCCCTTAACATGTATTATATAAGCATAGAAATAATTATACTGATAATAAATTATTCTAGATATGACCTAGATACTGACTGGTTTTTGGCCTGTGGCAAAGGATTAACTTTAAAGCATTTCAACACAAGATCACCAAGCTACAATTGTGTTTTAGCATGTGATATCCTATAGCAGGTAACTCAAACTGGAAAGACCAACAGCAATCTTTATCACATAGGTGAAAGTTTCTTTTTTAAATTATGCATTATTTTACTCACAAACCAGAAATGTAATCTCTAAATACTGTTTCAAATGTATTATCCATTGTTAATATTTCACATTTTGGCATATGAATGAATTGCAAGTTTTGGAAAGCATGGTGTAGCCAAACTGCTTCATTTTCATTACACTGTCAAAGGTTCAGGAGCATAAATTCTTTCTTTCAAGATGTATGTACTAGTCCAAACAGATATCTAGTGTCTTTTATGCTATGTATCTTTATATATAGAGAGATAGATATAGATATCAATCGCACCAAAACCATTAAAAGACATGTTTTCACTCATTCCATATACATAAAAAGAAGATATTTTGTTGCAGAGAGAAACATTCAAAATACAAAACCACCATTCTCTATGAGTCATGTCAAGCACTTTTCTCTCTGCACAGGGAACCTCTAGGGCAAATGGGATGTCAGGAAGCCTCAGGAATGGAACAGAATGCAGTAAGACACACAAGCAAAATGTGCAGATTCATAATCATATTACATGCAATTCTGGTCACCACAAGAAGGACATTGTATAACAGAAGAAGTTAGAAATTATGAAAAATGGATTCTGGAAGAGAATGCTGATAAAAACCTAGGAGCTTTAATCTGAATAAGGAAGGAAAGAGTTGAATGAGGACATATAAAGAATTACGGAATCTCACATGATTTTATTTGTTACAAAATTAGAAGATTCATGTTTCAGTGAAATTTTCAATCAGTAGTCTAAAAGAAACATAATGTGGGTTTTTTCATATTAAACTGCAGAATTAATTAATTGTCACTGGATGTCACAGGCCTAAAATATGAGTAGACTTCACAGGAATTAGATATTTATTAACAAAGAAAGTCCATCAAGGGGTATTTAAACAGTCAGGTGTAATCTCTGTTGAGGATGTTATTAAGACGAAGATTGTAAGAACCTAGAAAGGTACAGTATGGGGAATATATTTGCCTTGTACCTCTACCCTTTTTCTTGAGCGACAGTATTGTCAAGAGAGTGAGACTTGTCTCCCAGTTATAGAAGCTGAGTTGGCTCCTCTTCCCTTTCAGCTGACCTATGAGGACATCTCCCATTCTAGAAGGTAACTAAAATAAGATTATATTGCTTTATATGCATATGACACTAAGGTTGACATTACGAGGTTTCTGCACATAAGTGCAGAGGTTTTGCTATGTGACATAGACCAGTTTTTGGTTTACGAATTAATATTAAAGAAACCCCATATAGACCTAACTAAAATAACAGTCTTACAGCAACCAAAGCAAGAGTTGGCAGTAAACCCAGCATTTAAAAGATGTTGGGTTATGGCTCTAGAGCTTCAAAATATTTATTCTGGTTATCTTTTAATGACCTACAATGAAATCCTGTGTTGTCTGTCATACTCAGTCAGGGATGGGCTGCCAATAGTTTGTACAGCAACAAAGTTCTTTCAAACATTCATTAAGTTAATTAACTTTCATGTTCTTTGTTTTCCCACACCTGATATCCAGAGACTTTCACAAAGAATTTGTTGAGTTTAAAGTGCCTATGAATTTTTAATGTTCAGCATTACATGCATGCTAATCTTTACTGTGACAAGTTTGAAGACTGTAAATTGAGATAGAACTTCAAAAAAAAGCTATATTTGTTATTTTCTGCAATGTCAATTGCAGGGCAGAATTCATCTCTTTTTAACATATTGGTTTTTATTTACATGCTGTACTTGTATTATTTAGTTGTATTATGGGTTTAACTGTTCTCTGGTTTTGTATTCCTCTTCTTTATTTCAGCATAAGCTATATCTAATAACATATCTGATTCCTAATACTCACAAAAATGACACGAACTAGTCAGATGAACTATGTGGTGAATAATTGTAAGTAAGTACTAAATTTGGTAGTTCATAATGAAGTAGGTAGTTTTCATTCATAAAATTTAGCTTGTGTTATGCTACTGTTCCTATTGTTTTAATTTTAATTTTTAAAGTTATTTTTCCCATTTTTATATTTTATTGTTCCTTTATCTTTGAACATTTTGCAGGGGTATGTGGAATGTGACAACATCTAGCTCATTAAGTTTCCTGGTAAATGACTGTTTTGTGTAAAAGAAATAACAAAAAGCAAGGAAACTGAGAAATTAAACACATAGACACACAGAAATTAATGAGCAGGTGATAACAGTCAATAACAAAAAACAGAACTCTTCAGCCACTGACTGATGGGCCATTAAAAGAATACTACCCTGACAAAGCCTTGAAAAAGGCCAACCTGTATATTGGGTCTGGCTGAGATGGAGTTAATCTTCCCCATAGCAGCCCTCATAGTGCTGTGCTTTGTACTGGTAGCTAGAAGGGTGTTGATAACACACCAGTGTTTTGGCTACTGCTGAGCAGTGCTCTCATGGCATCAAGGCTGCCTCTCCAATATTTCTCCCCCCTCACCAGTGGGCTGGAGGTGGTCAAGATCTTGGGAGGGAACATAGCCAGGACAGCTGACCCAAAGTGACCAAAGGGATATTCCATACCATATGATGTCAGCTCAGCAATAAAATCTAAGACAGGAGGAGGGAGGTGGGCTATTTGTTACTTATGTTTGTCTTCCAGAGCAACTGCTACACATACCGAAGCCCTGAGTCCCAGGAAGTGGCTGGACATCATGGGAAGTGGAAAATAAAATCTTTGGTTTTGTTTTTTGCTTCCGCATGGGGCCTTTGCTTTTGCTTTTTTATTAAACTGCCTTTATCTTGACCTATTTTTTCATCTCATTTCCTCCCCACCTGTGCTGCTGAGAAGGGGAGCAATAGAGCAGCTTGGTGGCACCTGGCATCCAGCCAAGGTCAACCCACCACAACCTGACTCAGTAAATGATAAGAAGTGGGAATGTGATTATCACAATATTGTGGGATAGTTGAGGGGTCTTAATGGACTGTGAGAAACTTCTTACAGGATATCAGAAGGGGCATGTAGGATTTTGTAAAGCTTATAATAGGATGCTTAGGGAAAGGACCAAAGGTAGGGAAGGGGTTGAATCACGGTGGACTGGGCAGGGAAAAGGATGGGAAAATAGAGAGGAGAGGACATAAAGCAACCCTCTGCCTGTAAGCAGATGTTAGTCAGTACTGAGCCTCATGTTTGATACCTGCAGTCTATCCTATCTTATTACCAAATCCTTTTCTTAACTATTTTTCCTTTGTAATCTCTGTGCTATGTATGAATGCTGCAACGTCTAACTGCAAGCAGCTGGAGAAGAGTTCATGGATCACACGGTCTGTGAGTCTGGATGCCAACAACTGGTGAGGCCAAGGGTAATATGTGTGTGTGAGAGGTCTGAATGACAGCAACTGGAAAGACTTGGACATGTTTATATTTTCCCCAGTGAACTGAATCCTCTGTGCTTCTGTGTGTGCATCAGGTTTATGTGGCAAGGTTTTGGTAGCAGGGGGCTGCAAGGGTGGCTTCTGTGAGAAAACACTAGGAGCTACCTCCATGTCAGACACAGCCAGTTCCAACCATCTTTGAGAGGACCCACCACTGGCCAAAGCTGAGCCAATCAGAAATGTTAGTGGCACCTCTGTGTTGACATACTTAAGAAAGAATAAAAAATGCTGCACAGCAGCTGTGAGAGAGGAGTGAGAAAATGTGAGAGAAACAGTCCTGCAGACACCCAGGTCAGTGAAGAAGGAGGGGGAGGAGATGCAAGAGCAGAGATTCCCCTGCAGCCCATGGAGAAGACCATGGTGATGCAGGTTGTCCCCTGCAGCCTATGCACTCAATCCCACTGTCTATGTCATTAATGAAGATATTAAACAGTATTGGTACTGGTACTGACACTTGAGGGACACCACTCATTACTGGTTTCCATTTGGACATCGAGCCATTGACTATAACTCTTTGAATGTGGTGATCCATCGAATTCGTTATCCATCAAATCAATTTCTCTCCAATTTACCCACTAAGTTTCAGGGTAAGTTAAAAAGAATAACTAAAAAAGTTGAAAAAATATAAAAATTATATGACTAGAATATACTAGAATATCAAAAGTCTCTCATAAGTCATCCTTCAAGGTAGGTGAGATAGGACTGCTGATGTCATCCAGTGCTCCTAGACTTACAATTATCCAACACACAGCATGTGTTGGCCTTCTGCTTCAGCCATGTATGCTGATGTAATAGAGAACTTCCTAGAATAGCTACTGCATGAAGGGTTTAAGGCAAAGAAAGCAATGGAAACTGCAGGACATAACTGATTTAGGATTTAATTTTGCTAAACACTCATACAAAACCAGTTTTTGCTGGTTTTGAGCTTCAGTAATAAGGAGATCTTAATTTTGAAACATAAAAAAGTTAAATCCAACTTATACTATGTCACTTACTTCAGTGGGAGCAGGATTTCTGCCTACAGGCCTTTACTATGGAAAGACAAAGTATGTTCTAAGGGGTTTGTTTCCTGCCAATTTATTTCACACACTTCTTTGCCTGTGTAATTACTTTCTGCTTTTTGCATCTGCTGGAAAAGTCTTCAGTTCCTTTAATCATCATAGTCATTCTGTCTGGTAATACCAAATACAAAATGTCTTTATTAAAAAAACACATAAAAGCCCCTTTACTAAATCATTAAACATCTAAACAAACTTAATTAGCTATTTATATATTGGTGGTATGTTGATTTAATCTCAGTAATAATGGAAGACACTAGCCTTTAAGCACAGTCTTTCTGAATATAAAATAAGAAAAAAAAATTATTAGTACCAAGGACAACATTAAGTAAGTAAAACTCCTTTTGAAATCAGTGAAGCTACTAACATGCTAAAACTTAATCTTTATGCTAATAAAGCAAGAGGAAATAAAGATTTCACTGTAAGACCTGGGGTTTATAGCAACCTGACAAAACTGACTGTATTCTCACACTGGATCAGACCAAGTGTTTATGTCTGTACTAGTATCCTCTCTCTAAGAATGACTAAAATCAAACACTTCAGAGAATGGTAGAGCACTTTTCTGTAAGCATCTATGGAATGTATCTGAAAGCTAGAGAATGGCTTAAAGCTTAAAGAAAAAGATTTAAAATGGCTTCCAGAATATATTTTCCTGTGACATTTTGTAAGCAGTCAAACATGTTCATGGTTCTGCTATGTATTTGAGTTTCAATAATAGGAAGACCTTATTCTTCTGAAAAGTGAAAGTCAACCTGAATTACGTTACAGTGAATATGAATTTTATACACACACACACACACACATCCATTCTATACTAGACATAAACACACCTTACCCTTTTTGAGCATTACTAAATTACTGTTGTCAAAAAATTACCTTTTAAGCAAGTTCTATAGTCTAAAAGTTGTATGAAGAAGTATAATTTAATGGTTTTTAGTACTATCTTTTTGCTATATTGTCATGCAGGCAAAACAGAATCCTCTGATACACTTTTACCACAACATCGATTAATTATATTTTATCAAGCCATGTCTCTTTTTTTTTTTTCCTAATGGAAATAATCACTATTTTCCTGTATTCTTTCCTCCTTAAACATATAAAGATATATATATTTCATAATATTAAATCAGCCCGATCACACCTCTGTCTAAGTATGGACACTGATTTGTCTTGAATAACAAAGTTGCATTTTACTGGCCTTTCCATTTTCTACAGGACTGCCCATCTCATCCTTAGAATAAGTGAAGAAAAATCATTAAAAAAAACCACTGACAGAGCCTCCTTCTTGATATAGATTAATTCAGCTTAATTTAAAGTAATTGGCAATAAAATAATTCATGCTATATGAAGATCTAATGTTTAATAGACTACTACTATTATGTTACTATAGTAAATACAGTTAATGATCTATTCCAACAGTTTCTCTGTTATTGAACACTAAAGGGTTACCAGAGTTGATCTTCAAATCTTATATATTCTCCTGAAAAAAATTGTTTGCATGTTATCAGATGAGCTGGAAATGCATTTGTTTTCAAGCAAAATTAGATAAGCTACAGTTCTCTTCAGGCTGTAAACTGAAAATTTGGGACAGAGCAGATTTTGTCTTTCTTAAACCTTGCCCAGCTGAAAAAAAAGGAGGACCAGAAGGTAAAAACAGCTTGCATAATAAAATTGTTTTGTGTTCTGCAAGTTATGAAGCTTCAATTTTTATTGAAGGGCTGTCATTTTATAACGTATTTAGGTGTTTTTTACAAAATTAGGCTGAGCAGATATTGAAACACTTTCAGGACCGTAAATGGCAAGGTAGAAGTATTATGACAGAAAAGAAGTTTATGGAGCTGAAAAGCATTACACTTTCAAGAGTTTATGTTCATGATCTTAGTGCAATCAGATATATGACACAAAAGCTTTCCTATGAAGTTTTCAATTCTCCACCTTAGACGTAATTACTCTTAATGACTGCCCATTGTTTTAAAATTAGCCTTCAAGACACAGTATTAAATGTAATCTTTTTGTCCAACTAGAAACCTTGAATAAATACTGTATAATTGAGCTGTTAATTATACTTGCAGTAATTATTATTGATGAAATAGTATTAAAGTGTAGGATACAATCAAATAAGGATCATTACATTTAAATAAGTGTATGTGACAGTAATTAATAGCTACAATAAAATTGTCTTAAAGTTGGCAGAATTTCAAGCAAATGCTTTTTCATGTAGATGAAAAAACGTACTCCTCTTATCCCAAGATACAACCAAATATGTAAATTTTGTTGTCATTTAATCAAAAGGAGGTGTAAAATGACCATAAGCCAAAAAAATGTAATTAATGTTTGTTCAAGAGAACTAAAAAATTTAAAAATCCACATTCCATTGGTTGCAGATTCTTCAGTTTAATTTAACTGGGCATAGCTTTAGGTCTACAGACAGGAATGTATTGTGCTCAAAATTATGGTCTATAAATCACAACAGGAAAAAATACAGGCATTCTTCTCCAAGTACTGCAGTGAAATTTTATTCAGTTGTTCTCAAATTCAGTGTCCATATGGATAGGAAGCTAAAGTAAAATCACGTTTGTGTCTTGCTATTTCAACATACTCAAGTATGGAAATATGAGAAAAACTTCCACAAGGTTGCCCTACAGGACCCTATGCGCACAGAATTTCTGAAGATTTTTTTCAGTTCCCTGACTCAAGCGTGTTAATCTGAATGTTGAACCTTCTGTAAACCTTGCAAAAGATTACTGGAGGCTGTGTCAGAATTAGCCTCCACACTTGCTACATAAAACCTTTCATTATGTAATGATGAAAACTAAAACACAAAATACAGGTATCAAAATCATTCAAAACCAATCCACTAAACGATATTAACAGGGAGTTGAATAAAAAAAGTGTAGTTTCTATGCCTTAGAAAGCATTTTAACCTTTGTATTAATATAAATTGAAGATACTTTAAAAATTAAGGAAAAAAATAAAGTTTGCAGTTACGGAAGTAACACGGAAAAAGTCCAAACATTTTATTGTGAAAACTTCTTTCATGACAAAATATTTCAGTATTCCCCAAAAGAAAATAATAAATTTCACTTTGTTGAAGTGCTCAAATATCAAATTATTTCACTATTAGCCTCATTTTCCCTTGAAAGAATACAGGCAAAATATTGTTGGCTGCAGTTTAAAGCCTAGATCTATTTTTATTTCCCCATTCCTGGCTAAAATATACATACACACACATTGATGACTAGATGCATAAATCATATTTATCAACAGGATAACACATTTCATTATGAGTCTTTTTCACTAGAAAACCATAGTCAGCAGAGAATGGAAAACCAGACTTGAATTATTTGAAAGTATATGCTAAAAGGTAGATGCAGTCTAATATCTTACTGAACAGATTCAAAATATTTTATGGATAGAAAACCAAACTTTTCAATCTGGAGCAAAGAAAAAATATTTGTCAATTCAATTTCTGAACAAAACATTTCTCTTTTGTAAGTGTTTAAAATTTGAGTCTTGAAGGTTGTAAGTTTTGCAGAAATTGCTGAAGAAGTATACTGTTCTATTTTAAGCTTTGTATTTTGGGTATCAAATGTTTACATGTCAACAGAAGAATTTTCATTTTGCCATCCATAAAATGTTAAATGATTAAGACTGGCAACAATTTTTTTTTAGCAATGGAGATTCCAAAATAATACACTTCACGTTTTCCATTAAAAACCAGATTGTATCACCTGGCACAGAAAGTAAACAGTTCCATAGTTTAATCAAATTGGAATAAATATTGAAGGGCTAACCTGATTTTACACTTGTGTATGCTCTGCTTTGCATCTTCGATCCTTTTACTAGCGGTACTGATTTTTATGGAAGATTGGAGAGAGAGGCTTATTTGTCAGAAAAATCAATGCCATTTTTCTCATAAAACAAAATGCTGTTGAGGAATGCCACTAAGTGTTTTGCCGCTTGCTCCTGAAGTGGAATCTCTAGAAAACAAGGACAGTTTTGCATCTTATTCTCCACTTTAATATACTGACTTATAGCAAGAAGTATACATGACTGAGCAAAAGTTACAAAGCAACATTTCGGGTGTATTGACTGCAATCATGTTGCTTCTTAGAAAGTAATTAATAGTGAAAGGATGAAAAAAAAAAAAAATAGCCAGTTCTGACTTAAAGTCTTTCAAAAAATAACAGCCTTGTTTCTTGAAAGAATAAAGTGATTATTTAAAAGTATAGTTAGATTTTCATAGGGTTACCAGAGGAATAAACCATGATATGTTTTTTAATGTATTTGAATCCTGCTAAATTCTACCATTTCTTCTTCACTGGTATCACTCTCTCCTGCTCTCTCCCCGCCCACTTACACAAGAGCACGCTTAGGGGAAATGCTCCCAATCAGACCAAGCTTCCTCTTCTGTTACTAGAACCTGTTTGGATTTCCTGGCACTCCTGTAGTCAAGGACATGAACATTTTATAAAAGGTCAACAGGCACCAAAAGAAATTCTGCGGCGAAACTTTTTCTCCCTGATGGTGATCAAACACTGGAACAGGCTGCTCAAAAAAACTGTGGGAGGTTTTAGGACCTCCATTTCTGGAGGTGCTTAGAACTCATCTAGACAAGACCCTGAGCAACCTGCTTCAGCTAGACCCAATCTGAGGAGGAGGTTATTTTAGATGACCTCCACAGCTCCATTAAAACACAAATTAGTCTATGATTCTATAATTTAAAGAAATAATATTCCTCCTCTATTTTTGGCCACCTGTTCAAGCTTTTGTCTAGATCTCTGCATCCAGTAAAATCAGGGACTTTGTCACAATTGTAAAAGAACATCATTTTGTGCTTCTCCATTTATCAGTCTTTCCTAATTTGAAGTGACTACTGTTTTTCTGAATGTATATATGACACAATGTCATATACACGATAATTTCTCACTCTGACACATCTCTAGATTGTATCTTTCAAACCCAAATTATCCTCTCTGAGCTGATCTTCTGGGACAACATTCCTTCTTCACTTTCAAAAGTCTCTTGAAAACCTAACCCAAATCTTATGAGACCCTGCAGGATTGGCAAGCATGAGGAATAACTCAGGAACAAAGTAGAGGCAATTTATTTAAGGCAATTAGAAAAAGAGAAGGAAAGAAGAAAGATACAGTTAGGCCTTCTCAAACAGAATAATATTGTAGTCAGGTTTTTTTTTCTTTCCCCCAGCTTTTCAATTATTTTAATAATATTGCATATTTAAATGTTACATACTTGTAGAATCCTGTTTGTTGCCTTTCTCATTCCTCAGCAGATTTAACTCCAGGTTGACCTTGGATTTTCTAACCCCATCCCCACAGGACTGGACAGCATCTCTATACTTCTCCTGGGTCACCTGGCCGTGCATCCACTTCTTGTATGCTTCCTTTGCACATCTGAGTTCAGTCAGGGGCTCCTTGCTCATGCAAGCAGGTCTCCTGCTGCCTTTGACTGAATTCAAGTAATTGTCTTCAAATGCCTGCCAAAATTCATTCAGAACACAAACTTTAGGAAAACTAAAGTACATACTCACAGAAAAAGATAAAACTAACAAACAAAAAACCCCAACACTGTGACAAGTGACTGGAAAGTGCTACAAAGAAAGCGCTGTCAAATTCAGTTAGGTGTCCATGGAAAAAGTAACAGTCAGTAATTGTATCTTAGAAACAACTTGTCCTTAATTTTCAGGAGACTGGAGGAAAAAACCCAGCTATTATAAAACAAACAAACAAACAAACCCCCACTAGTATAAGCTCACTAAGTAATTCTTTTGATTGCTTTTGTTCCGCTGATGTTAAGACCTGTTTCTTTAATATTTCTTGATCTTTTGTGATGTGGAAGCATGGAGTTGTATATAAAGAGCTTGTCATCATTGTTCTCAATTTTTTCATCACTGCTATATTCTTTTCCCAGTTGTTGATTCCAGACTTGCTGATTTTCAGCATTTTTATTATCTACTATGAATTGGCAGTACAAACTTACTGCTTAATCTAAAATATGTTCTGCCTCTCTTTGGCATGAAAGCAGAAGAGCACTTAATGAAATTTATGCTAACAAGGCTTAGATTCAGGTGCAAAATGCTTAACACAAATGTTTCTGAGGTAGATTCCATTATTAAAGTAAACATGTTCCTTCACTCTAATTATTCTTTTTTTTTTTTTTTTGCAATCTAAGAGTTAGGGACACAGTCAGACTGTATAAGGTCAATATTATTGTAGTAAACAGACAGTAGTAATTTAGACTATTAGCCACTTAACTATAATAGAACTGTTTGTTCTTATTTGGTCACACATCCCACTGGATAAAACACATTGATTTATTATTCTCTCATGAGACACTTGAATTAGGCACACAGTTAGAGAATGTGTAAAATTCTTTTAAATTCCCAGTCATAACATTGAAAAAGCTAGCATTGCTACATACTAAACAGTTTAAATTTGGGGCAGACAAAAATATGCAACTTTCATAAATGCATAACATATACAAAAATATAAACCGTAAATGACTGGAAACTGAAACCAACTTCACCGTACTTCATTTACTATTGCAGGTAAGAAACACAAAATTAATTAGGTTTTTCAGCACTTGGGTTTGTTTCTCTTCTTGCATAAACCAATGGTTAAATTTGCCTACTGTTGCAAGGAAAAATCTCTCACTTCAAGTCTTATGAACTGATAATGCCAACATTCTGTTGTTATAACATAACATTCTGCTGTTATAACATAAACAGCCTCCTATAACTTACCCACAAAAGCTTTAACCACACACACAAGCACACACCCTTGTATATGCACTCCTTCTTCCAGAACATTTGGTGGTCATCTTCAGTTCTTGGTCATATGAGTGTTAGTCAAATGCCCTCTCAGACAGCACTGGATATTCTTTTCACGCGAACTGGCTATGCTCACGCTACTCTCTTAACGGCTGTTTCTAGTGAGGCCAGTTTTCCAGCCATCAAATGAAGATCAAGATTGAAAAAGATTAGATTCTTCTATCTACTGGTAATGAAATGGTTCTTTAGGATTTAAATAGCCTTTATATATTTCAAAACATCTCATAAAATGGTATGTGAATAATTATTTTACATAACCTTCTCCTTTACTAGTGGAGAAGTCCTCATGCAGAGAAGGAAGACTATTCATGTTTTTTTCCACAGTGAGCCTTTTCTGCATTTTCCTCTGTCTGTAATCTCTCATATATATAGCCCTCCCACTGCAGCAATAGACATGCTTTGTACATATGGTGCAGACAAGCAGGTAACAGGAGCGAGGACTGATTTCAGATTCAGGCACAAACAGCCAGTAGGTTTTTTTAGTCTAGACATTCTGCTGTCTGTGTCCTTTCACTGTTGTGTAATGTAGAGACAAATGGAGAAATAGGGCAAGCATCGGGTAGAAGGAAGAAACTGAGGAGAGCAGGGAATTTATGTTCATATTTACCTGCTTTAATAAGAAAGACTTCAGCAAACCTACAAATTCTATTTTAAGGTATGTCAAAAGAACAAATAAATGGCATTCACAACTGATTTCCCTTTCATGGAAAGTTTTCAGATGTCATGATGATACTATGACACTATGATATAAACTGATATGATACAAACACATATTTCAGTTAGTTAATTGGTAGAATAAAGACTTTGAGAAGAAAATTGTCTCAGTGCATACATTTCTAATAAAATTTTCTAACAATTTCTCTTTCAAATATGTTGGCTGGTTGTCATAGTTTTAAAGCAAAGAGCTTCAAAAGAGGAAGTTTTCTAATAAGATTTATTCATCTTTTCCAGAACGAACTCTACTTACCTTGGTTTATAATTTGAAAGTGCTGTTTTGGAATTATAGGAAAAATAGAAGTTACACTGACAGTGGTATTGATTGGTAAATAAGGTATTTATATTACAACATTAAACTATACTACAACATTTAAATTATAATGTACACCTGCAAAGGCAGAACTAGATCTTCACCTGCATTTTTCAGAAACACAGGCCTCTGTTTCATGAGTTTAAAGAAAACACATTAGCTTTAGCTGGACCTATGTGTTCCTTCTCTTTTGGGAATAGAAACAATGGAAATTTTCCAGATTTTCTTCCTACTAAAACAAATAACAATAAAAACACTCCCCCTCCCAAATATTTTCGTTTCTGTTTTCCAGAAAAGGTTTCTCATATTAGCACTTACCAGCATGCAACTACCCAAGAAATGGCAACAAGAATGGCACAAAACATAAACCTTACTTTGATTAATTTCAAATACTTTTACTCAAGAGTAGCTGCTGAATGACTTCAAACAGAGATATAAATACAGAAGAAATCTAAAGGACTATTAATAAGCAGTTTTCAAGCACTGAGGAGACAAAGAACATTGGACAAACATCATTATTTCACAATAGGCTACATTTTTTGGCCTGTAATTCAAAAAACATTTTACAAATTGTCTTTCAGCTTTCACCTTCCCTTTTGCCTACTTATAAATTTTTAGAAAAGAGAAAATCAGACCAAATGTATTTCAAGGAGCAGGCTTATAATAAGGCTGGCTGTATGTAACCAATTCAAAATTTAAGCTGCAGAAAATATGCCTTTTTACAGTAGCTAAGAACTAATACATTACTGTGTAATAATTCAGGCTTATGCTTGTAGATGATGAAGTGATTTGTTGCATTTTTTCACTGCAGTCTTTAGCGGTTCTTAACTGACATGCAGCTGGTGAACACTATTAATAATTCCCACTTTAATGTAAGACTTTACATGTAGAGAAACACTTTCCACCCAGCCTAGTACTATAAATACCTTTAGGATATCTAAAGCCGTATTTTTTTCTAGAATATGTGGTCTCACTGACTAATGCAGAGCTAGGTATATAAACAAATATTGACTGAAGAAATTATTTTAAATTTATGTCATTTCTTAAAAAGTTTTAGGCTCATGGCGTGTCATTGTCATATTATAATACTGTCAGAAGAATACATTAGTATTAGAGAAGTCAACACAAGCTGGAAGTGGCATACTAAAAAGCTGTCTGTAAAGAACATAAAAATACTGGGAAGGAATCAGAAATCCAGAAAAAAAACCCCAAATAAACAAACAACAAAAAAAACCACAACTATCTAGAGGAACTAGATCCTTGAGAATCTGTTTCTCACATTCTGAACTTGTGAGTCAGACTTGTGAGTCAGACTTGTGAGTCATTCGACTTGGAAAAGTCAGTTTCTAGTATTGTTCTAATGCTTCTTTGTAAACTATAAACATGCAGCTCTTTAGAAACTGACAATAAGTTTAAGATAGAAATATTTTCTGAATAAAGCAATTCCTGATTATGAGTTTCAAGACCCTTTTCTATGAACACAAGACAGTTACAGAGGCAAAAAATATTAAGATGAGAGAAAATACAGAATTTCCAATAGGGTAAAATAGATATTTCTTTGTCATTACTTTTCAGAAAAATGCCTCACTACTAGAAATGCCAGAGACATGGAAGATGGTAAACATAATGCCTTCTTTTTTAAAAAATAACAGTTCCAAGATACTGGCTAGGAAACTGTGTCCCAGTGAGCCTAGTTAAACTGTTAGAGAATACCATAAAGAATAGGCAGATTTTGACAGGACAAGGAGTAATGGTTTTAAACTACAGAAGAATAGATTTAGATTAGACATAAGGAAGAAATTTTTTACAATGAGGGTGGTGAAGCACTGGAACAGGTTGCCCAGAGAGGCAGTGGAGGCCCCATCCCTGGCAACATTCAAGGTCAGGTTGGGTGGGGCTCTGAGCAACCTGATCTGGTTAAAGCTGTCCCTGCTCACTGCAGGGGGGTTGGGCTAGGTGACCTCTAAAGGCCCCTTCCAACCCAAAGCATTCTATGGTTCTATGATTCTATGATTTATTATAGGATGGGGAAGAGCTGACAGTGTTTTGTAAGAGGAAGCTGTGTCTCATACGTGTATTTGTTCTCACTAAAGAAAACAGGAATGGACATAGACAGGAATGATTGTTATAGCATAATGAATTGCCAAAACACTATCAATAAGGCTCCTCAAAGTCTCCTAGGTACTATGGGATAAGAAGAAAGGCCATTTTGTAGATTACTGACTAATTTAGCATAGGAACAATTGATCAGCTTTCCTATTTAGGAAAGTCACCTGTAGAGACCAAGGGAAAATTGATGTTCAAAATGCTGAAAGAAGATTTAGGAAAAAAATGTAGTTACATTTTGAATTTTGAAACTTCAACAACATAAAGAATCCAAAATGTAATAATTTTCACATCTGAAAGACTTGTATTTCCTTTTTATCTCAGCCTATTTAATATTCTAATTTTGTATGTGAAGAAAAATATTTTCTCTGTTATAACAGTTAGTACCAACTCCTTCCAATAACATATTTTTTGGCTTTTTTCTTTGAAATCTCTGTGTCTCTCTCTTGCTTGTTTAACTTACATTTATGGTCTTAAAAATGAGCCAAGTGATAAGGGGCATTTCTTAAACCATTTGTTTCCAAGTTTGTTTTGTTACTTGAAAGTCCTGCTTTAGTTAAAAGCTTTTCATAAACTGAATTCCTTGGCATTCATCTGTCCGTAAAATGCAAAATGCTGTAATAACATATAATGAAAAGTCATAGGCCAAAATTTTAGTATCGATTCTGACATGTTTATGCCATCTTAGTAGAAAAACAAATTTGTATTATATAAATTAAATAAAGTTTGTTTATTAGCAAACTAGATGATAATGTCTTCTGCACCTGCCCAGAAAGGACTTTACATTTCAAAATCACCTTTGCATATCAAAGACAAGTAATATTTAATTAACAAGATAATCATGACCTGGTATTTAAAATAGAAGATCAAGATTAAGATTTTCAGAATAATGGAGACTGGAAGGGAACTCCTCAGATCATCTAATCCAACACCTCTGTTTTAAGAGGGTCACCTGGGGCAGGTTGCTCAGGACCAGCTGGGTTTTTAATATCTCCACAACATCTCTGGTTTTTAATTTGTGCCCATCGCCTCATGTCTCATCAGTGCACACTACTGAAAAGAGTCTGGCCCCCTCCCCTTCATTCCCTTGCATCAGGTATTTAAACACATCAGTAGGATCCTTTCTGAGACTGCTCTTCTCCAGGCTGAACAGTTCCAGCTCTCTCAGCCTTTCCTCTTATGAAAGATGCTCCAGTGCATTAATCATATTTGTGGTCCTGTGCTGGACTCACTCCAGTATGTACACATCTTTCTTGTACTGGGGAGCCCAGAACTGGACACAGGACTCCAGCTGTGCAGAGGAAAGCAGTGTGAAAGGCATAGAAATACACTTGCATTCAGTAGGCTGCCCAATGAGTAAAAAAGACACAGATGAGAAATTTCTGAGAGTTTATTTACCAATGTGTTGTCTTTACTGAGTTGCCCTCTTTAAAAGTTCTCAGCCTTTCATTCCCAGTGACTTTTACTTACATGTCTCACATCACTGCCCTCTGTGCATAACATCTTTTTGGAAGTCTGCTCTATCAGTAAAATTACTGCTCTGATTCGGTTTAAAAATGACTCTCCGTTAAGAATGGGGAGAGGTAGTATTTACATACTATGCAATATTACAGTAATTTGCAAGTAGTTGTGCAGACAGTGCAAAGAGGAAGGCAAATGCCAGGTTAGGAATATGTTTTCAGAAGTTGACAACAGCTTCATCATTGAAGCAAATTGTGCCCTGGAACAATGCTCGAAGAAATTATTCCTATGCAGGAAGACTCTGCCTAGAGACATGACTTATCTATGCATGTCCCAGTTCTAAAAACATCACAAATAATATTTTCTTTCAGCTGCCTGCCTGCACAGGCCATACTATCCTGTTTGCCTATATTTCTATTTTCAAATCTACTAACCATTTCCTTAACAGTGCCTATGACTCAGGAAAAATTGGTCTCCACTTTTGGCTGGTATTATAACTGTAGTAAGGACCTTTTGAGATAAGCTTATATGTATTTATCAGGAATGTTAAACAGGCCTAGTGGCTTAGTCTCCAAGTATTGCTCAAATTCAGGAGACTCAAATGCCAGTGAGGCACTCTGCCTCTAAGCTGGCAGCCACATGAACCAGTTTGGCCAGAGAAGTCTCCCTTGACAGATGTCAGCAAGCAAGAAGTTTGTGAGAGGAGGAGACACATCCTAAACCGACCACTTGAGCTAACTGGAAAGGTATACCTTAGCAGAAGGTATAAGAATCCCAAAAAGATTCAGGAGGCACTGGGTTCCTGTAGAAATGCCTCTCAGTGGAAAGCAGAGAGGCCCAAGCTAGTGTTTTCCAAGAGCAGTGAAGCAAAGTCAGGATTCACTTATGGCTATCTGGATTGCGGTAGTGTATGTTGCTTTACAGTTACTGAACCAGGAGATTGTTTACTTGCTTATGTGGAGGAGAAAATACAAAAATAAAAAAATACATTTTTCGTCAACTCTTGAATGAATCCTGTTTTGAAAAGAAATGGGATCAGGCTTTAAATAAACAAATAAAAAATCCAGCCTCCTCCTACATAAACAGATAAATGAAATAACCTCAAGATATATATCTTTGCAATGTAGCTCTTTCACATATAATGGGATTCTGTGTCAGTTAAAGACTCTTAGGCAAGTAACAAATTCTCCATTGCAGAAACAGAGAGTAGGAATGACAGAATTTGTTAAAAGGAGATCTGTCAAACTTAATTTTTTCAGGTTTACATTTTTTAATATTTTCATTTGTCAAATTGTTTATGATATAGAAATTTATAACCATTCATTGTCCCAGCTGTGTATAAGCCAACCAGGCCCTGATAAAAAAATCTGGACCTTTTAATATGCCCGTAAAATTATCACATTAATACATTGTGTAAATTAAAAGGCTTAATTAAGCTTAAATAAAGCTTAACAGGCTCAAATTAAAATTGAAAGTAGCCTTTCAAATTTTTCCCCTCACCTTTACAGTGAATTTCAGAAATAGATATGGTTCAGTCTAGTAACACAGCCCACAGGCAGCTATATTCGTCTTTAACTTCCTTGCTTTTGATTGAATTCACACATTGTCACATTCAGTTTCTTTCTCATAACTAAAATATTTGTCAACATTTTGATAGCCCTTAGCTGCCTCCATGAAGGATGGGTCGCAGTGTTACTGTGACTCAATGTATCTGTGTTTAAGTTTAGATGTGTCAGGTTGGGCATCTAACCATGACTGAAATATTTTTTCAGTTTGTTATATAGAAAAATATTGTCAAAATATCAATTTCTCTTCCATGCATTCCTTCTGAAATAGAATCACATGCAAATATAAGGTTAATTCTGAATGAAGTAAATGGAAATTTAAAATAAATTAATGAAAGATTTATGAAGATTTATCAGCTGGTAGCATTTAGTAACAAGAATGTTTAGTCTTTTGATTTTTGGAAATGCGCTTAAATCAACACATCAGAGTGATAAGAGTTTCTTATTGAGTTGATGAATTACACTTGCTACCACTCCTATTTAGAAGCATATTTCCTATGATCAGGAGACAAAGAAAGTAAAGTATATCCTCATCTATTCTGAAACGTATTTGAATCAAAATATCACCTGGAAATTTTCACAAATTTTAATCTTTTCTGTATTCTTACCAGGATAACAAAAACCAAATAAAGAACACAATCAATCAAAACAACCAACCTTGGTCTAAGAGAATGTTTTCTGATACATTCATCACAGCTTCAAGGCAGCCTGTAATAAGTCAGACCTGCAGAGTAGGTGGTAAGATCTTTATCAATTGACACCTCAGATCACTTATGATATAGTGCATTTTCATATAAATGTGTCCCAGATTATTTTACTGTATCAAGCAATATTTTATTGTATTTATTGTATTTTATTGCAGCTAGGGCAACCTCCCCCACCTAGGGCTACTACCACTGAACTGATGGTTATATCACATACATATTTGATTATTTTGAACTGTGACTCACAGAAATATTCTCATCTGGTACAAATCAGCATGGGTCTAATTATTTTTTGTAGGATACAAATTCTAAATATGTAATAAAATTTCAATTAAACTCACACTAAGCATTTTCTTTTATGTCACAATCCACAGTATCTGTCAGAAACTGCTAGTAGCTAAGAAAATTCTAGTAGCTAGAAGTATTAGCCCAAAAAGTTCTATTTGTGTTTAGCTCTAAGAAAGTGATATACCTTCTTATATACATGTATACATACATTTGACTACAAAACATTTCTTGGGAAAAAAAAAAATCACCTTATTGAACCTTTTGATCCTGCTTACCACTCCCCCTTCTGTACTGTAACATTAGTGCTAGTAATTTCTATTTAATAATTTCCACAGGCTGAAAACAAACTCTCATCTTCACTTTAAAGTAATTCATGTCTTGTGGCAGGACATTCCTTTTTCTTGAAATAGCACTAAATAGCATTCAATATTTTGTAGAGGATGTTGGGTTTCTTTAAATAAATATTTAACTTGAATGCGAGACAAGATACTTTTAATTTTGAGTAGTATTTTTTATTTGTTTTTGTTGTTCATTATTTGTAACTTTATTTTCTAACCAAATTTCCTTTCTCACTCTGCCAACATTGAGTATTCATAGCCAAAATAATTCCTTTGTTGGGCAAAAATTTCCTTTAATATAAATAGAATCCCAGTACAGACAGTATAAGAAGGGCAAGTTTCATCATTAACATAGTAGTATGCTCAACTAATTTTAGTAGATTTATCATAATCTTTTTAGCTGCAGGGGCAAAGTTAGTATGTATTCTAATAACATGCATTTTGGCTAAAAAAATTTCACTGAAATAACTCATGATGTCATAGTCCTCTGTAGGGAGGACTATCAAATACATTGGAAAAACATTTAATAACACGTTAATTTAGTCTGATTTCTGTCAGTACGCCTCTCTCTATTCAGTGGACGCTTCTATTTAAGCTCAATGGCATCATATGACCCATTCCACATGATTTCCAATAAATTTGATAATACGACTAACTTACTGTGTTTTGAGAAGAAAATAAAAAAAGTTTATATTGAATTAATCTAGTTTTTCAAGTACATACAGCAAATGTAAGTTCTTGACCTGTTCAGCTTGGGCTATGAAGTCTGAGTGAGAACAAAGACATCCATTTACCCTGCGCTGAGTGCAGGAGTTATAGGAAAGGTCTGGGACAAGTTGTACTAAAACTTTTCAGGAGACTTCATACAAACCACAGTCTAACAACTTGTGTTCTGCTCTGGATGTTAATTGGTTTCTCAGTCTTTGATTAATTTTGCCAATCTTTATGAAAAGGACTTTAAGATTTTCAATTCAGTATGTTTAGGCTGCATCAAACTTAGAAGTTTCACCCGTTACAAGCTAGTAACGAAATAGTTTACAGTGTAAATGTACGTCATCAGCATTAATTGATGGCCCACGTCCTGAGACAGGATAGAGCTATTTATTCCTTTCTGCTCTTGGTGTAGCTGTCCATTGTCTTGCTTGCCTTCAAAAAAAACCTTGCCTCTTGCTTCCAGAGTATATAAAAACAATATGTTGCCACAACAAATCTTGTTTACCATTACAGTCATATAGCAAATATCTCTACCTATGTATTTTCATATGCATAATATGTGGTCTTTGTGAACTAGGCAGCCTGTGGTGAGAAAGCATGTCCTTGCTGAATCCTACAATACAGGTTACAGTGTCTGGAAATGAAGCTTCGTTTGCTGGTTGAGTGAAATAAATTCAAAATTAGTACATGCCAAATGATTTTGTATAATTAATATCTCACAGCGTTCTACTATTCAATTACCTATATACTAGATACAGATCTAAATAACAGAAAATGCTCTTAAATTGTTTCAGTTAAAACCTTGATGTCAATCATAATTAATAGGCTATTACAAATCTAGTGCTAGCTATATCATAGACTTTTTCTGATTTGGGTCAGAAGCTACCATCTGGAACTTAATACAAAGAATGCTGTGAAAATGAACCAGTTCAGCATGTTTATGAAAGAGTACTACGAGACAAAATGATCTAATACAATTTTCATGCCTTTGAGTGAAAATCAGTATAATGTCCCTTCATATAGCCTTTTCCTCAGACTTACTTGAAAGTAAATTATTTTTGTAATTCATAGGTGTTATTATATCCTGGCTAGATAAATCTACATCTGATTTACTACTTATTTCAACGGCTCTCTACACACTATATCATATCTAGGAGGTTTTCTTAGCTATCTGGCACATCTCGCATAGTAAGCTTGATATTTTTTTTTAAGTGCTTGGATCATTTCTATTTAGTTACTTGTCTGCTTCTCTTAGTCCCCTACACTTTTTTCTTCTTTTTCATGTACTTTGTAAACACCTCTGGCTGCCTCACTTATGGCGAATAACAGCTATGTCCCTCCCCCATTCCAAATCTTGTCTCCAAACTCTATCTTTTCCTTACAGTATTTGTAATCTTCTCTCACAAGTTTCTCCATTTAATCCAACTTGTCTTAGAGCTCCCCTTGCTGTTGGATGCTGTTATGAGGCAGTAAAGCTTAAACAAAAATTAGTGTATGATACAGACATCATTCAAATAAATGTTTACAGCGTTTTGATGTTATAGTGTTACATAAGCCAGAATGATATAGCCAATTGGGAAAAGTTTTTAACTTTCAGTAACAACTACTAAATAATGCAAGGTTTGTTTATGCAATCCACAAATCTTTGAAGAAAACAATGGTTTACAGTACAGGTTTTCTTCAGAAATAGATAGAAATACAGGTATTTCTAGCAAAAGATCATGATTATGAAAAATATTACTTTTGCTTTGAAAACAATTATTCTTCCCACTATTTAAAAAATATTAATATTACCAATATGGAATAAAGCTACCGAAATAAAACAGTACTTTAATTGATAAATCATAAAAATTATCATTAAAGTAGAAATATATTTGCAGATACATTAAATCAGGAATTAAAATTCTAGAATATAATTGTAAGTTCTGTTCAACTCTTAAAGACTGAAATGTCATTTCTCATACAATGAACTGCAATTTCTCAATCAATCAGGTATCATTCTTAATCAAAATGTTGCTAAAAATACAGGATTTTAAGCTTTTATAGTACAGTTTTAAAAACTGAAAACCAATTTTATTACACAAAACTTATTGTTTAGCTTTACAAAGGTATTAAAAAGGTTATTCTCGAATCTTTTTTATTTAAACAATACGTATCTAAAAATATCATTAGCAACTGTATGACTGGATATAATTTATTATTGGTGGTGGTGGTATATTGTAAATACTAAGTCAAGAACTTTCTCCATTAAAAGACACAGGATTTCAAATACATTAAGAATTAGTCACATCTGAAATAATTAAAAATCATAATTTATGGATCTAGTAATTGCTTTATGTGACTATTATCATATGCTCTTTCTTAAACTATCAAAGGAGGTTTTGGGTTTACTAATCACTGCTACAATACTAATGACTACAGTAGATATGGGGGGAATTTTAAATTTAAATTTTTTTCCTTATAAACAAGAGTTTACATTCACATTAAAAGTATGAGATACTGAGATATAATTTTTTAATGGGAGCTGCTAGAAGGTCATCATGATTTGGTGGAGAGTATTGCAGTAAAAAAAGCTTTAAACTTGATTATCTATCTTTGAATGCTGAACCTTTCAAAACTATGGCTTTTCACACAAAACAGAAAACTAAACCTTCTCTATTAGAGATGGGGTGAAGAAACCCAATCCCCAAAACACCGGTAGTGCTGACCACAGAGGACAGGAAAATCATCCTCATCTGAGGATCTGGGATACATAGACACTTCATAGTACACAGAACACAGTACATAGTACACAAAATATGGTATATAGCAGTAAAATTGGTTTATGGTTATAACTGTATTTAAGGGATTCACCTTATAGGATATTTTGAGCAGGGCTTTCAATCTGCTTGAGATTTTCTCCTTCTGCACTGACTGGCACTGAATAAAAAGAAACACAAAAAAAGACCTGCTTTTTTTATCCCTACAAGATACTATCCAAACCCAAAAAGAACCAAGCAAATAAAACATAGGATGATAGCACTTGTCATATTTCATTATGGATATAGAAGTATTTTCATTTGTCTGATCTGCACTTGCATTGAAAAGATGTTCCTAGTTGCTGTCTGGCAGAACAGTAAAGAAGCATAAGTAGAAAGGCCCTGTGGTATGAAATGACCTGACGTTTCTAGTAAGGTGATAAAAAAAGTCTTCATTAAAGGCTGAGAAACACTAGGACTACCAAAAGTTTTAAAATTTATTGTTCCATATCACTTTGACAAGTTTGAGATTTTACTGTAGTTGGAAAACAAAGAGTCTTATGACTGTAATAACAGACTAACAGCCTCTCTCTGAGTAAATCTATCCATTCCTAAAATTGTATGAGGTATTTATGATATTTGTTTCAACATCAAACGCTTTGTCTTCCATTGTAAAGGCCTTTTCTGCATTTCATTCTACCAACTTCTGTCTTTTTCTTCTTTCCTTTTTTCCTTACTTCTCATTTGGGTCTGAATTGTCTTCATCCAAAGATAAACATTTTGAAATACATAATTTTGGTAGATCTTTTTAGGAAAAACAAATGTCATAGTTTCCTGGGGTATTATTAGTGGTAGTTGTTATTATTGTTGTTAAATTAGTTGCATTATCTCACTGGCAGTCTTTCATTTTTAATTCTTTGTTCAACCTGATTTTCAGCAGTGGAGGTCTATGTAACAATAACTTCAAGGTTATCTGATGTTTTCTGAAATTCTGGTTTCATTCATGCAAGTCAACAAAGGGATCAGCTAACTAAAATGTCACTCAAAAAAGAACCTGTTTAAATGCATCACAGAAAAATAATAAGTAGTTTTACTGCCAGGTAAAACCATAAAGAAAGTTTAGGCCCTATTATTCAAATAATTATTTATGTCTCTGAGCTTACTTAATTTATTTGCCCTGGTTCCACAGTGCATTCTTTTAAAGATCCCTCACAGATCTAGGTAATAACCATGATTAATATAATCAAGTGACAAATAAAAGTGTTGGCAGTATTTTTTATACTGTTACTTATTATGAATTATAAAAGGCAAAACACAAGAAGAAATTTAAGCATGCTGAGGGCCATTCTAACAGCAGAAAGACAAGGTGAGTTCCTTGAATAAGCCCTTGGCAGAAAACTAGAAAATGCTGAAATATGGAGTTGAATGCCTAGTTCCTACTTCAGGGTTGCCTTCTGTGCTCAGGATTCCTTGCTCTACTGAAACAAAGAAAGGACAAAAAGGGAAAAACAATAGGTCCAAAAGGCATAGAGTCATTTTCTAACCTTACAAACAAAGAAGGGGGGAATAGGAGAAGAAGCAATTTAATTAATGGCTAATGCATTATCTTGCTGTCTGAAAAAAAGTTAGGAAGTTAGGTAGTACTAACCAACAGTCCAACCATACGACCTTTCCTATTCATGTTTTCAGAAGATGATCAAGCCTAATATAGGACTTCCTCAACACTACTTTTTTATATTGTTCTGCACAATTTAAAAATCAAACAAATAAAGCTCCACTATTTCCAGTTGAAGATTACTTTATCTACAGCAAATTAATAATTCAAGTTTTCTTGAAATGAAGTTCGTCTTTTTCACCTACTTTGTCTCCTATTAGCTATTTCGACATATACCCTCTAGTTATTTTATAAATCCTCTCAAAACTTACAAAACAGACATCACTGTCCATATTTAGCTTATGTAGTCTTATAAAGAAATATCATATTATTTTTAACATTGCTACCTGACTAATTCTTTTACCTGCTGGAACCGCATTACTTTCTGCATCTAATTTCATTTGTCCAAGTACTTCTTCCCACTGGCATAAACTAAATTTTGTAGATAGTGTGTAGGATGTATCCATTCCTTGTGTTGTGGCTGAACACTGTCAGAATTCTCTCTCACTCTGAGGGTGCTGATTGAAAATACAAAGAACCTTGTTAGGAGGAAAATTCTGGTGTGGGCTTTAGAAATGGGATGAGATTGGTGAAGTGTACAGGAAATACAGCAGTATCCACACATCTGCTCTTAGTATTCCCTGTTTTGATACAGAGGAACTACATCAATGGTACCATATTAAAGGAATTTTTTTAGTGGCCACTCTCTTGATGCAAGCATAGTGTAGAATGAGCAGTGACTTAAAAGAGGGCTTTCAGAAATGTAAATTCTCAGATACTATTTCTTCCAGAGCTATTCACCTGACTGCTTTATCCTAATGAACCTGTACTTCATGACGAGTAGGAAGAATATTAATATGCTTGAGACATTTGGGGAACCTAATTTATAATACAACCCCCCACCCCACCCCACCCCCCGCCATATAAGAATCTTAACTGGCACAATCTCTTAATTGAGAACTCCACTGAGACTCTTTCTTTGTCTCTCTGCGAGTTTGATTAATTTGATGAAAAACATATATCTGTTGTAGTCCAAAACAATGTTGTTATCTATACAAAATTGAACACCACCCCTTACAGGAAAAATGGGTTGGTTTGTTTGAGAGACAAACTCTCAATGTTCATATGAAAAAAAACATTTAAAATAATTTAAGTTATAAGAAATACGGTGTAAACTGTCTTCATTTATTGCCAAATGCACACTCTTGAGACTAAATTAAACCTCTTTGACCTGAAAGCCTTAATTCATTAATAACTGGAAAGGAAAAATAGAAAGGAATACCTTTTTGTTCTGTAAACTCTTCATGCCAATTTATGTTATGTTATTCAGGACACATGGGATTCAGGAGAGGAATATTCCAAAATGTGGGGGGATTGTTAAAGAGAAAGACAGACAACAGCAGCACAATAAATTAACCCTCCAGCTAGATACAACTCTATTAATTGCAGTCACTCTTACATTAAACTGTTTCCAACCCCCTGCTGATGAAACCTCTCAAAATAATTTCACCCTTTGACAGCTTATATTATGATCCTCCCACTCTATAAAAGTGGTTGACACATTTTACCAAATATTTAAATGACATTAAAAAAATAAAGAAAAATTTGTGCTGTTCCACATGCACCTGAAATGCTCCTGAAATTTAATTCATTTTCTTTTTTTTTGCTTTTGGCAAACAAAATTTTTTGGTTTTAACTATATACTTTTCTGTACAAATGCTTATTTCTCTAGAGTACATGGTGACAGTACAGGTAAAGCTACTTAAAAAAATTCAGATATAAGCCCCTTATAATTTCAGTTATAAGTTTCTTACAATTTTTCTCAGACTTTTCATTTGAGGCAGAAAATTCTCACATTTACCCTTTGGTTAAAGAAGATACTTTTAAATGCTAAAAATTAATCCTGTTGTGTTTGGTAACTGTACTAGTTAAAAATAAAACATAATACAAATGCATTTACCTGAATAGATGGAACTGCTGAATAGATAAACAAATATCAGGAGAGGTAGATATTACCTTTGAATTTTACCCAGGATGTTATTCACTAATCTTGAGTGTAACTTTTTTGATGTAACTCTGAGAATATGCAGACATCAGGGAAAATTTAGCCTGTTGTCAGCCAAAAAATTCTGTGACCAAACAAAAAAAATTACTACAAAGAATTCTTTAAAATTCACTGTCAACTTTTTAGAAGTGATTAACAATCAAATTTAATAGAAAATGAGCAAATTGTTCCATTCCTTTGAATAAGAATATTTAAAATAGAAGCTAGACATTGCCTTTGTGATATTATTCAGAATGCATCATTAAAAATACAAAGGTAGATCTCACATTACAGCAGCGTCTCTAGTGACAATATAGTGATACTACACCACTAATGACTCCATGGCTTTAAAATGATTCGATGT
This sequence comes from Pelecanus crispus, assembly GCF_030463565.1. Taxonomy (NCBI): domain Eukaryota; kingdom Metazoa; phylum Chordata; class Aves; order Pelecaniformes; family Pelecanidae; genus Pelecanus; species Pelecanus crispus. The sequence goes on along the minus strand of NC_134646.1, from coordinate 63,058,226 downwards.
CTAAACTCCTTCGAAGAGTAACAAATCTATGCAGGCAATTTCATGTAGGAGAGGCCACAATTAATAAGTCATGCATTCTGTGTAGTATGCCTAATGAGACCATTAACAATTTGGAAGTGTGTAACCAGTGAGTGAGAGCAGGTTTCTCCAACGTTGTCTTTCAAATCCCCTGAGCATCAGTCACATGTGCCAGACATTGAAACTGATGAACCTTTTGCTCCTCTAACACCTGCGCAAAGTAATAGCTTAGGATGCCATGTAAAAAACAGGATTTCATCTGCCAAAGATGATCTAAGTTGAGATATTAATTATTCCTTTGGGAACTGGGTACAATAAAATGCACTCTTTAAATGCTAACATGAATACATCAACATGAATTTTTCAGATCCAAAGCTAGCAAAATCCACCAAGCTTGTATGAGCAATCGTCAAGCTATGGGCAAAACCTCTACATTTCAAGATAGATTTTTAGGTCTTTGACTATATCTTAAATTCATAAAGATGCATAGTAATTGTTAAATCAACAGTTGATTTTGCTTGCAAAAATGTGGTTTCTCATTTGAGGACCTTTATTTGCTTTCACCGTCAGTTACATATAAGTAATTTCTCTTAAAAATAATGAGCTCATATAGCATTTCTACAATTTTTGCCTGAAAACAAGTGTGATAGTAAGTTTGAATTCTTCAATTTGACTGAAGTATTGCTAAAGGTTAGAGTTTTATTTTCTAACCATAGTACTGACTGCTAGTTTAAATTCTAGCTTTGGATTATGTTTTAATAGAATCATACAAATTAAGTCAAAAATAAAATGACAACAACCTCCTAAACATGAGAAGGTGCTCCTTCTTTTAATCTTTCTACTTCAAGATGTTTTTCATGGTATATTAATGTTCTTAGACAACTTTTTCAAAAATGGAATAAAGGTATTTGATCTAAAAGATAACCTGAGAGATGTAGACATTCAGACACAATTATTTTCTAAGCAATTTCACTTGAGAAAATTGATTGAAAGAAAAGAGCTCAAAGGCAATCCACATATATCCACATTCCCTCTCAACTCGTTATACTCAACACTAATAAATTTAAAAGTGATCTTTGCATTCCTCCCCTCCCTTTGGGGGAAGCAAAAAAAAATATCAACAATCTGTTTCAGCTCAAATCCTAAAGTTCAAAGCCATCTACAGTGTATCTTGGACATCCAGAGACAGCTAAGGCAAGAATTTTCACAAAATTCAGGATTTGTTTGAATTTCCTGCACTCTTGTGTAAAGCATTGTGAAAGAATAAAGGGAAGAGAAAATAAATGTTATTCAAACTCTTTAATTCATCAGTATAAGGCAAAAGAAACAGGACAGAGAGAAAATCTTAGTATAATCAACTGATCATTAAAAATTAGGTTAAACAAAAAAACCCAAAGCAAACAAAAAAAGTTGGGATCATTAAATTATTTTTTATGTGGTTTTGTGTCTTGTGGTTAGATTTCTTACAGTTTTAATTCTGGAAATAACTAAACAAGACAGGACATGATAAAATATTTAAAAATACTTAACCTAGTGAACAGATTGGCTTAATACCTCTGCCTCATACTTGGCATTTTAGCATGCTTTGATAACATGTATGCTAAAAATGTAGAATCAAGCAGAAAAGTGAATGTCTATTATACTCTGAAGAAGATATAAAGCTACAAGTAAAATAAATGCTAGTAAGCTTTTTACTGAAGAGAAAGCTTCAGTAGTAATGTAAATTAATATTGCAAATGCCAGTGAAAATTTTGTGAAAAAATTTCTACAGAGAACATGGAACTTTAGTATAAACCACTATGAAAAAGAATCTTTTTATAATAAATTACATGACTTTTAAGACTTTTCTTAAGAATATAAAACAGTGCTTTGAAAATACCTGAACGGTGTGTCATTCTTATTTAAATGTATGTTTGGAGAGTGCAAACACCCTGACTACTTTAAAAACATTAACACCATGGTGAGGAATGTGTGTGTATGTTGAAAAGGTGTATTTAGTTTACACTGAGAGATGATTTTCAGTACTGTAAAGCTATGACAGAGTCAAGTGAAACACTTAGTATTTTAATATGTGAAATCAAAGGCAACAATGCAAATTGGAAATTAACTGTCCATTCTCAGAAGAAAACACCATATACCAAAGGAAATTAGAGTGAATTAGAGTGGACAAAGGTATAGGCATAACTGAAACCGATGAATGATCATAGTATCATAGAATTGTTTAGGTTGGAAAAGACCTAACACTACCAAGTCCACCACTAAAGCAGTTAAGGGTAGAGTAATAATTTCATGTTTCCTGGCTTGGTGGCTGCATTATTTTTAAATGAAAGTAAAAACTAGGAATCATTAAGGTTGGAAAGGATCTCTAAAATCATCAGTCCAACCATCAACCCAACACCACCATGCCCATCTTTATTCTCAAAAGAGATAGACTAACAGCGTGACTTTAATTTGAGTCACAAAATGGATGTGTGATGCAATGATCAGATAGAATTATAGATAATAGCCTAAACTGCAAAATAATTGATTCTTGGGAATATCATAGGGCAGGATGTAACTTGGAGACTCATCTTAAGGTTGTCCAATGGCAGAGCATAGTCTAGAAGATATATATAATGCCTGTTTCAAGTCTCCATTCTAAGTATTCTGTTAAATTCTGAGTAGCAGTCTTCCTTGTATATTATACCAGCTATGGTAATGAGAATAAACTGTTAGCTAGAAAGAGTTGTCCAAATGTTCCTAAAGTGTGAACTGTTAAAAATGTATTCAGGCAGATCAGCTGAGTCCTTTGATGCTGCTGTGTGCCTACTCAAAAGCACATTGTAACCATGATGATATACATTTTCACAGAAATATTTCCACATTGCTCTTTTCATTTCTGAAGGATATTGCATTTCATAAGCAAAACAATAGGTGGACCAAATACTCAAAGTACTCAGAATTTTAATTCAATAAAAGCATTTCTTCTGAAAAAAAGATAGTGAATGTATTAATATTGTGCTATAACTTTTCAAAAGTTAAAACAATGAAAGCTTTATAAAGCACTTTGAAATTTAAGTTACTGTTGAGTTTATTGAACACTGCCAAATATGTAGACATTAAAGGGTCTACTGTGCATACATTGTTAGGGAAATGTAATTATTACACATAACAGAAGTCAACCATCCCAGAATCAAATATACAAACCAGAATACTACATGCTGTAATTTTTATATTGTTTTTTTGGCAGGGAAGGGGAGAAAGAAGAGTTAATGTTCAGCCACTAGTGCAATGAACTGTATTGCCATTTGTTGTATATCTGAAGTTATGGTCTACAAGAATAGATAAATGTATATGTCAGGATGGGGACTACACAGGACAGTGTCATGACAGGCTTTGCTCACAGTTAAGGAAATGGATGAAAGGGGACTTGTACAGGAAAAGATAATCTCTCACAGGAGTTCATTGAGTGCCTGGACTATAACATCAGCTCTTTGACATAATGTTTATCTACATATTCACACTAACATGCAGGCATGTACATTCTTATAAACACATATGCAACCTTAGGACAAAAAAGAATAAGAAATCATTCTTAACATTTTCATTCATATCAAATCATAAAAATCTGCACACCTAAATTTGGTGTTTCTGATATCAATATGTAGTCAATCTCAGTCTTAGATGGTATTGCTGATATGGTTACCTAGTTGTAAATAGCTTTCTCTCTATTGGTTGGATGTAGCTTACCTCAGTCAAATAGAAGACATCATTGTCCTGCTTTAGCCTTGACTCTTCTACACAACTCTGAGTACAACACATGCCAGGAACTCCAAGTGAAGCCGCCTATTCCATAAGAGTTACTGCAGTTTCTTCTTAAAGTTATCAAACTGTAACAGCAAAAGATCTCATTCTAACAGTATAATTTTTGAGACAGAAGAAGTCTGCTTAGTGGCACAGTGTGCTAAGTGACACACAAACAAAAAAAAAATGTTTGAAAACAGGTTTTCATATACTGATTGTGTTCTTGCAGGAAAATTGTCTTACAAATAACAGTACGAGCTGAGAGAGAGAAGGCAGGGACAATGGAGGGGATCAGAAGGGTTAAAATCTTGTTTAAAACAGGAGAGGTATATGCAAAACTTGTATTAAATTCAAAATAGCTCAAAATAGCTCAAGGATGCAAAGTCTGTGTCTCTTTTCCAAAAGCAGATCTAATATTTTCACCTTCACTTAGGATCCTTTGCTGATTTGGCTTTTGATATTGCCTGACAGTATTTCTGTTTGTTTAATAATGCTTTTTTCTTTGGCTTTTTTGGTAGCAGCAATAGTTGGAGGGAGAGGAGCATTGGATTCAAGCTTCTTTTAAAAACATAATAAGATATAAGTAAAACTACATTAACTTTAAATTCACCAAAAACACTGTGCTAAATGACAGAAATCTAATTTTTAAAAAAGCATTATGATACATGATATTACATGAAGTGATCATATTAGAGTCCACAAAGGTTTTGAACTTCTGTGTGTTCAGATTACACAAATAACATTAACCTTGGCATAATGATGGATTTGATAACTTTATTAGTACAATTTTAGTGTTATTTTCTAGTGTAACATATGATACATATACAGTTTAGTACTGACACCAATTTTTTTAAAAAATTATAACATTGTTTTATAGGCCAAATTATTTTTAAAATTGTAAAATACCATTTTTACAACATGTCAAATATAATAACATTTCCTTTCTTCAAAGAGGAAAATTAAGAAGCAAGTTAGAATAAACAACTTGGAAAATTTAGTAACATGTTTGGATTCAAAATTTGCCTCCTTATACAGTATGTTTTTTCAAATGTTGGCTGACATCTTACAGTAACATGGTCATGTATTTCATAAAATTAGACATAACAAAATGTCAGTTAAATTTAAGAAACTATGTGAAAAAATATAATCTATATAAATATTCTGTGATAAATGTCTTTAATTTTCAGTCTCGTTTTTATCCACTAATTCTGAGTGACAAACTCATAAACTATCTCTGAGTGATGAACTCATAAATGGTTAAATTAATTACTCTGCTGCATAGGACACTGAAGGAAAAAGAAGAAAAGAAAGGGGAAAAATAAAAGGAAAAAGAAAGGAAGGGCAGAAGAAAAGAAAAAAGCACCACCCAAGGAATGTCAACAGATTTCATATTTTAAAATGAAAGAATGTCTTAATTTCAAAAGGGCTTCTTTTTATTTTTCAGACAATCAAAGGAACTCACAGAAAAAAGGGAGCCGTGAAAAGTCTGTCTAATGTCCATGAAACCACAGAGTCCAGAAATAGCTACTGATACAATTCAGTGCACCAAAATGTGTCTGAAGCTCTGACAAGCTTTGTACCAAAAAGAAGGTCATTAATATCTCACAAACCTATATAAATATTCCTGTACAAAGTTTTTAAGAGAAAACTGGAACACACAAAAGGTATTTCTTTGTTCTGAATGGATATTCTTCCCATTAAACCAGAAATCTGTTCTTTAGTCTTTATCAGTAGAATAAATATTTCTAATATCTCGATATCATCTTGTAACTGCTATGTATTGTTTATGTTTTGATACAAAAGAAAAGCACCCACAGGGATATCTACGGTGCTCTTTACATTCTTTATGCAAGTAGAGGGGAAGTAACCAGTCAACAGCTTTTCATCAAAGCATGTGATCAGCTAAGCTTCACCCAAATAATGCAAGACTTGAGCTCGGGCTTCCTGTATTTTGGAACTGCCTCCTCACCATTAGCTGGTGACATTTCACATTCCTTATTAGAATTTCACACTTTGAATTTACAGTTAAATAAACTGTCTTCAAATAAAGTGTCTTATTAATAATGCCACAATGCAAAACAAGACTGAAGTTTCGTAGAGCATTTCTAGCTTCATCTTTTGAAATGTAGATGGCTATTCTGGGGTGAACTGACATTTTTTTGTTTACAGAGCCTTTATATTAGTGGATGGTCAAGAATTGGAAGAGGCTGCCCAGAGAGGTGGTGGAGTCACCATCCCTGGAAGTGTTCAAAAAACGGGTAGATGTGGCACTTCGTGACATGGTTTAGTCTAGTCTACCCTTGATTGGTTTAGTGTGGACTTGGTAGTGTAGGTTAATGGTTGGACTGGATGATCTTAAAGGTCTTTTCCAACCTAAATGATTCTATGATTCTATGATTCTATGGTCTAAAAAATCCAGCACCAAGTAATAATCACAAACGTCTGAATTAAACCTTTATAAATATCCAGTATAAATATCTGTCACTAAAAACAGTACTTTAAAAAAAAAAAAAGCCAACACAAAATCTTTTAACATCTCCATTAGTTAGCTAATGAAGAAAAATTAAAAAAGAAGAACAAAAGTGAAAACTTCTTCAGACTATTTCTAAATAACAAAAATGACTTGCATGTATATATGTTCTTCTACTGTCAAATAATAGAGAATTTTAAGCTAAGCTTTTCTTATACAAAACTGATTCCAAGTGTAGATTACTAAAAGGTACTGCAAACACTTAGATTTGCCTGTTAGTTTCTAATCTAAATCAACAAGAAATGAACTCTTGAACACTTTGTATTATACTTACTATAAAAAAGTTGCACAAGAAATCAATGTTTCAAATTCAAAAAGACTTCTTACTCTAGCAAAACAGCCTCTTAAACAAAACAAAGCAAGACAGACTGGTTGGATACAATGGCAGTTAAATTAGACCATTCTTTTAATGATTTGCTTACTGTATTCAGATTAACTATGTCAGTATTTCAACATGAAGTGACACAGGTAGTCTCAGAAACAGAATTTTAAATTGGATTTATTTTTATTTTTTCATCATAAGGACTGTCAAGCAATGGAAGAACTAAAGCAGAGAGTTTGTTTAGTGTCCTCCTTGGAGGTTTCCAAAACTCAACTGAATGAAGCCCTGAGCATCCTTGTTTGAACTCAAAGCTGGCCCTATTTTGAGCAGGGGGTTGGACTAGAAAATTCCTGAGCTGAATTATCCTATATATATATTTCTAAATTTTTTTTTCATCATTGTTGGTTGGTGTACTACAATCATATAATTACAGGATTTAATAAATAACATGGATAAAATAAAAAATATTTATTTATTTAGCTCTGCAGTGATTGCAGCTTTCTGAAAACAGTACAGTATCAGGATAGAGTTTCTGTCTAAAATAAAACTAATGATTACATTAATTTGGTTCATTATTATTCAGTAAATTGAAGCATCCCGAGTAGAACATAAATATTAATTGTGATAGATTTGGGGGGGGCGGGGTGGGGTGTTTGTTTTCTTGTGTTTTGATTAAGAAATAAAAGATTAAAGGTACCCTTGATAGCTGCACATCAAGTGCATACCAATATAGTTCAAATAGGTAGTAAAGATACACATATCAACTTTAATGAGACACAGGGTCTTACACGGCAACAGGCTTTGTAAAGAGCATTTACTTGAGTTTCCAGTCAGCACAGGTTCACAGTTTAAAAGTATGTAGATGTTACAGTGCTTTTTAGTACTGATGCACTTAGCACTCATCTACCTTCCCGAAGAGTGGATTTTACAGACCCAAATTAAGCACATAGATCTTAACAATGTAATTAAAAAATGGCCCAAGCAATTTGTGATTCCCATTTGAGTCAGACTTTGAGTAGATATATGTATCTATTGTATGAGTTAGATATTGTTGCAGGGAAAAAGTGCTTAGTTCATGTAGTTTAAACCAAATCAGGATTCAAGAAGTTTATTGACTTTTTAATGACACTTAATTAACTGGCAGTCTATGAACTATATATTTGGGATCAATATCTGCAACACAAGAGGTAAGCCACAGTAAAAGGTGCTTATGAATTGTTAATAAACACCTACAATCTTCTAAACAGCCTTCTATAACTAATTGCCTAGAAGTTCTAATCAGACACAAAGTTATATGAGTACAGACATTCTCTCACAGAATGTGCCTTTAAAAAGAAAGGACTCCGTGACTTTAAAAAAAAAGAGGTTAAGTTTCCAGAAGCAGATATTAGCTGAGTAGAACATTTAATTCTTGAAATATCTTACAAACGTGTTTTACAATTCAAGAGTTGGGTGTCAGCTGAATAAGATTTTTTCAAGGATATAAATGATTGAGTTCATAAGGTTCTTAAGCCCTTAATTATGACAGAGACCTTGCTCTGAGTAAGGGATGTGTCAGTATCCTCCAACTGTGAAGGTAGGTGAGCAACTGTAATGTGAATGTCAATTGTTAGTATGCTTTCTATGTTAGTATTCTTTCTATGAGAATAATCTCCCGTTCAGAGTTCAAATTCAGCCAGAAACAAATGTCAGTACTGGAATAATTTGGGGAGTGATTCAGTTGTCAAATTCAAGCATGAGGAAACATTTTAGATGTCTTATTGTATCTGAAATATCTGCATGGGGCTGGCAGGTATGATCTATCTATTGGAGATACACACCCTTCAGCAGCAGCTGGAGGTCAGGAGACACCTAAAGTGGCACTATATACTTATCTTACTATAGCTGCATTACATCCATTCTTTTTATTTTTTAAGTCCATATTGCCTAATTAAATAATCAAATGACATTAAATTACTTAGACTAGGACCAGAAACCCACACTTTTATAGGGGTTTGTATTCTCACTGCTAACTCTTGGACAACATTCTCATAGGAGTCAACCATGTAAATGCACACCTTTGTTCCTTTGGGATTTTTTTCGAAGGAGATAAAGCATTAATTCATGGTCAAAATAGGCCAATGTTTCAAATAAAAGAAGGATAACAGTAATTTAGTTTGCCTACCCAATCAGAAAATTATTTATTATTAACATTTTTTTAATCCCTAAACTTGCCAAAACTTTAGCTTTTACTAAAGATCATATTTTTTTCTTCATATTTAAAGTGTCTTCCTGTATGAATAATGGCCCCTAAAATTAACAAATTAAGTTAATAGGAGAGATTTAAGTAAATTATTTTACTTGTGTGAGAGTATAATTGGACTGTTGTTTACCGAATGATCATGAAGAACAGAAAATTTGCCTTCTAAATAGGGATTTCCCTGTTTTTATTCTGTCATGCCAAAATTTTACAACTGTTACAATTTTTATCTCTATGAATCCTAACAACATGCCCCATTGCAAAAGATAGCAAAATGAAACTATTTTCTTCATTGACCTTATGACAATGAAAATTTTGGCTGATGCGTAGTTTCTTTTGTGAAGATGAACCCACTACAGAATTCCTGTATTATCTCTAAGTGAGTTTTTTAAACTCCCACCACCCCCTGCCTCATTTTATTTCACTTTCAGGGTTCATATACTACTACAAGTATTCCCATTTGTTATATTATATTATGACTAAATCTGCTGTTTGCTATTGATTTTATTCATAGCTCCTGCATGTAACAGCAACCCTGCTTCAAAAAGAATATACATTTTTAATGGGATTAAAAAAAAAAAAATCATGGATCCAATGTTTAAATCTATTTCAAGATACTTTTGCTCATCTTTTAATATTTAAAGGTCAAGCAAGAAATACAATTCAGTACAGCCTGTGTATAGAGAGAACACTTTCCATTTCTGCAAAGTCTCAGAAAAAGTAATTAAATTAAAGTGAGAAGAGTCAATAGAAAATATTGAAGAGCCTGAGGAGACATAACTTCAAAGAATAACAAGCAGCTCAAAAGAAAAGTAATTGGCTTAATAAAGAATTCCTAAGAATAAAGTATTAGGAGGGATATTCAATCCTTTTTAGCTATATGAAGTACTATAGCAAAACAACAGAAAAAAAAACCCAGAATCAGATGCATAAAAACAAATGCTTGTTTTACAGTTTCTGTTCTATGAGAGTTTACTAATATTGAAGGTCCTTTAAACATACATTACTGCTTATTCCTGTCAGCTGTTAAGGAAAGCAAATACTCTCTGAATTTATTTTTAATCATTTATGATAGCAATGAAGAACATAGAGTCTAGTCTGAGCCTCACAAGAAACAGTTTGGTTTGGGGTTTTGTTTGGTTGGGTTTTTTTCTAAATATGAGGAACAATAGGTAGCTAACAGTCATGAACTTGCATCCTTTGGTAATTTTTCCTCAGATTATCTTATATATTGCCTGAAGAGGGTGTTCCCACTGTTTATGCAACTTTGGTGATGAGGTTATTAAGACACTGTATAACGCAAGGAGAGTAATGCGGATAGCTCACAGACTGCCCAAAAGCTTTTACAAATGTCTTTGCCTTAGGTTCACACATGTACCCACTGCTTTCTAATGTTCATTGTTTACTGTAAAGGACTTCTGCTGCTTTCATGTGGCCCATGCAATCCTGTTGAAACATACCCTGTGGAGAATGTGCTGAGAAATCAGGGCTGCAGTACGTGCATTTTACATCTATCAAACTGTTACTTGACAAATGCCTTCCAATTTACCAATTACTAGAAATTACCCTTTACTTGAACCAAGGTAAGGTAAAATGCATGTTAAAATATTAACTTACTACTGGTGAAACAAGCAGTATTGTCCGAAGTGTTTCTGAAAGAAATATGTCAAATGAAAGGAAATCTTGCCTGGGTTTTTTGCCAAATCTTATACCAAGCCAAATCTCCTTCCCAATAATCTGATGACTTGACTTACATGCTTTTCTTACTCACTTTATCAGACATTCAGTCTTTGTGCTGATCCTGTTTTAGATTGCACTATTCAAAGATAACTTCCTGGTTCAACACACAATCTTATAATCAGTTTATTTCAGGGATGATCCAAATATCTTTTCTAATCCAAGTCTCCTCATCCTCCCTTCCAAAAAAAAAAGGTTTATTTACCTTTAATTTATTTAGGACAGTCCTGATAGTCTTCAGACTAGCGTCTGAACACACAGCACTCCACATCTGGTCTCATCAGTGCTGAGTAGACAGGAAGGATCACACCTTTGACCTGCTGGCAACACTGCCTAACGCGGTCCATCATGCTGTTGTTTTCCTTTCCACGAGGGTGCTTTGCTGGCTTATGGGCAGCTTGCTGTCCACCAGGACCCCAACGTCCTTCTGTTTTCCAGTTGGTTGGCCCCAGTGTGCACTGGTAGCATTAAACATCACTATCAAAAGACTCAATTTCTCTTCTTTTTCAATAAGAAATTGGGAATGCCTACAGGGTCATAGAAATCTATGCTATCCCTGTATACCATTTCTACCTGAAAATATTTAAAAGATACATTAAAAGCACTGTTTTCTTCAGGAATTTCTCTTCCTTCCCCTTTGAACAAATTGTAAGTGAAAGTTTCTGACAAAGATCCTCTTGCCTGTCACTCCTAAAAATGTGTCCAAAGAAGGGCAACAAAGGCAGTAAAAGGACTAGCAGGCATGACTTATAAGGAATGGCTGAGGATATGAGGTTTGTTCAGCTTAGAGGAGAGGAGACTGAGGGGTGAACTCATTGCTGTCTACAGTTTCCTCATGGCGCGGAGCAGAGAGGGAGATGCTAATCTCCTCTCTCTGCTGTCCAGTGACAGGATGCAAGGGGATGGCTTAAAGCTGCATCAGGGGAAGTTCAGATTGGATTTTAGGAAAAAGTTCTTCACTGAGAGGGTGGTCAGGCACTGGAAAGCTCCCCAAGGTAGTGGTCAAGGCCCCAAGACTGTCAGTGCTCAAGAAGCATTTGGACAATTCTTAGATATACGGTTTAACTTTTAGGTTGCCCTGTGTGGAGTCAGGAGGTAGACTCGACCCTTGTGGGTCCCTTCCAACGAAGGATATCCTATGATTCTATGATTCCAATTCTCTTTATGGAAGGGAAGATTTTTGCTTTTTTCCTGTTTCAGTGATGTACTTAATAAATAATAATTGTAATGTATCCTATCAAAAATGAAGCCTAAATTCTCACCAAAGCATCCCACCTGCCTAATTGAACTCCATTTTGATTAAGCTGGCTGAAAGGATCTGTGTTTTTGTAGAGGGATGAAAAATTATCAAAGAAGAACACAGCAATGAAATTTAGGAATAAATTTTTGACCTAACACTCATAGGGAAAAGTTTCCTGTATCCCAGCTATAATGTAATTGTTGCCAGCTTGAGTAATTTTGGTTTGCTTTTTTGATCTTATGGATACCAACATTGATGTTAACATACTTTAATGAGGTTGCTCTACGATAACAAAACTTCCTAAGTAGGTCTAATTATCTATTATATTTACTTGAACCTCAAATTTATTGATTTAATTTTAACTTTTATCTCATTTTGATTACTGCACTTATTCACCAGTAATATACATAGTGAAAGGTTGTAAATTGCCTTAAGAATGTACCTGCTTAGGGGGATATTTGCTTGCTTATGATTTGTAATTGTATCTATAAGTACTACTTACTTTGTCATATTGCAATATGGGTCATTAATTCTGACAGAGCAAATAATTTTGCAGTACTTAAGACATAAATCTTTCATAAAACAAATTGCTTTAAATTCCTTATAAACTACTGTGGACAACCATTGTCAGCAGTAAGCAATATGTATTTACTTTTGTGATAATGTTATTTTCAAGCTACTGAAACTTCACTGTTTTTTTGAACTGTGAATTCACAACATATTGCTTGTCCAAGTCATCCATATAGCTTATTTGCTAAAATGAGTTATAAAGGATTATGATAAAAATTATCTTCTTGAAATCATAATTATACTTCTTTAAAAGGCATTAATCTACTTGTACTTCAGAAAAATATGACTACCAACACCAGTGAAGGAAGATCATTGCATCAGCTATTCCTACAATGCCCCAGAGATGGGGAAAACATGTCCTTATTTCATTCAGTGTTACTGATAAACTTACTGGATATTTTGAATGTATTAATTCTTTCCATCCTTTCACTCAAGAAAACAGCAAGAATAATTTACAAGGCACTTGTAAATTTAAGTCAAGTCTCCAAGTGTCCTACCATGTAGCTGCTTCTTTTTAAATTAAAATATTTTTCTCTCTTTATATGTAAATTTTTATTTCCTCATGGACAAATTATGAAGTTAAACTTTTAAATTCACAATGAGATAGGATAGCTGTGTTTGTATTTGAAAGATAAATGTGCTCCAGTTTGTAGCATTTACTTTACAGCAGTGTTCCTAACACCGGTGTTATCAGTACACTAGCTTGCACAGCATGTGACTAATAAGGAAATTTATTTTGAGAAGCAGTCCCCTCTGTGTGTATCTTTTCATGGACTGATGAACTCACATGTACACACAGTAACAAACTGCAACAAACTGCAATTTAAAATCCCAACTGAAATCCAAAACCAAACAAAGAAAAAACTCATACATTTATTTTTAAATTTAAAAAACAGATGAAAATCTTCCACTGTTCATGACACAAATATAAAACATTGTTGTAATTTTAAGGTTAATACAAATAGCTTCATTATGCAAATGATCCTACTTAATAGGAAAATATTACTTTATGTGAGATTCTTAAAGATTTTTATTTTTGTGATGTTATGATCTCCTCCCCTCCCAAGCAAATGTTACTGAAGTTTGTTCAGTAATGGCTAAGGAAAGCCTTTGGATTCTACCCAGGTCCATAAAGAAATAACCCAGATTCTTGGTTCCCAAATGCAAAAAGCAAAATATTGAATGCTACCACTTCTTAATAGCAAATAAAGGAGAGAGATATATATTGAAGCAGGGACTTGAGACTGCTCCTTTCTATGAAAGTTCTCCAAGTACTGATCTACAGAATAATATTCTTCTGCTTTCTCTATAGCCAAACCCCCCCTTAATTCTTGTGTGAAAAGCAGAAGGAATTCAATAAAAACATTTCTCCAGTGCTACAATAACCTCTAATATACTACTTCAATGCAGATGATTTGCAATAAAGACCACAGAAAACAAAATATCATATTTGTTATATTTGTATTATTTTATTATTTTATATGTACATTATTTATATTTATTTTGATATTTTTAAAAAGTATAAGGAAATAAGAAACATAAATATAAGTGGTTTTTTTTAAAAAAAGAATGGTGGTTATTTTCTAAAAATAAACAGTTTCTTGGAAAGTACAGAAATCTTAAAGCCCTAAAGATTGCAGTGGATCTTTTCCTTTCCTTCAGATGAGACTCTAATTTACAGAACTAGTTGCTTCCACTTTCCTTCTCAAATGTGTTCACATCCTTCACAGGATGAGTGCAGCACTGCAGAATACCACTTGCATTGTGTCTGCTGTTACCTTATGTTCAACATTCTGCCACTGGTCATTCTTGCAATTAGTAAGTTATTAACATTCTATTTCTTCATTTTGAGAACTTTTATTTGTGCTTTGCATCTCCTCTCCCCTGAAAACCTGTTAAATGACCACATGTGAACCACTAGCCACAGCACTAGGAGAATTATAATGATAAATAATGCTTGTAAATGAATATATTTCTTCAGTAATCAATGTCTGCATTCCAAAGTAGTAACACTTTGTTTTTCCTGTATAGTGAATTTAATGTAGTGGTCCCAAAGAAGCTACCAGCCAGTCAGGATCCTTCAGAGAACCTCAGTGCTAAACATTATACAAGCGATCCTAAGTCACTCTTCTGCTAAAAAGAGAGAAGCTGATATTATGGGAAAACAACCAAGTTAAGCATTATCAAAGCTATTATTTTTTAAATGATTATTTTAAATAAGCATGAAAAAGGACTGAGTATAAAATTGTAATGTGTGGAAGGCAGAAGAGGCCTCACTTAGGCTGTCTTGTATATGCCTGCATAATCATGCACTAGACTTGGTTCACTCGAGCATAGAGTAAGTTTAGATTCAGTGAGCTGGAACATCCTGATTCAGGTAATGTTTGAGCAAGTAGTTTTCCTACTAGAGAAAAATAATGATGTTTTTCAGTTCTGACAGAACAGTGGAAGAATTCTTATTGTACTGGTATTTGTTCAGTTCTCCAGCTGCTAGTCCATAATTTAATTTAAAAAGTGTCAGACATACTGCATTGAAGAGCAGATTCAATTGCATGATAATTATAGACATATGCGGACGGCTAGGGTGAGAACTATAGGAGTCCTTAAAAAAAACAGATGAAGACGATAACTAAGTTAGCAACCATGTCATTCAAAGAAGAAGAGCAAAGATAAGGCAAAGGACAGTAGAGGAATTAGGACAGAAATGCATGCCATGACCTAAACCCATTTTTTCTCAAATAATTTTAAGCATTTGCTCAGACTTTGGGCTGCTAATACCATAAAGCAGTTCACATAGGAATATCTCCAAACTATGACAGACCTCTGTTGACTTAAGACCACCACCATACAAGAAGTTGTTTCTTTTAACATGGATCACAGTGTCAAGACTGGGACTGTAATTTAGTGATTTGCACTTCTGGGAATGACTCAGGAAGACACAAACCAAAATAATGAAGACGCAAACTGAAATAATGAACACCAGAAGAAAATGACGACTGTATTCTGTCTCAGCAGATCCAGGTTTATAATCAAGTTCATGTTAGACTCAGAAGTTAGAGAAATCATACTTCAGGTCTGTCTCAGACTCTCCAATAACAGTGCTGCCTGTACTTTGTCAAGCTATTTCTGCATCAAATAACTTCTTCATTAAATTAAAACACCAAAAGAGACAACTTAGCTGATATAAAATCTAGGATCCAGAGTAGCCTTTTCCCAGTGCTTTATCTAGTACAATTACAGTAAGCTGTTTGTGTTATAGCAAGCTCAAGCAAACAGCCATTGCAAAGATTACAGCTCTGAAGTTTTCTTCCATTTCCCTAGCAGGCTTGCTGTTCCAAGAATAACATAACAAAAAGAAACCCACGGTACTTATTGAGGCAGTCAGAGAAAAAAGGGAATGTGTAAGTATGCAATGCAGTAGGAAATGGGAAGACTGAGAAGAAAATATAACAGAACTATGAATATAAAATAACTTCACAAAACAGGGCTGAGAAAAGAATTTATTGTAGATAAAATGTAATGGAAATGACACTTATAATTATGTCAGAGGTAGCACACTAAGAAGAGCAGGTGACATTTCAAATGGCTCAAGACATTTAACAAGTCAGTTGATAACTGTTTTGTAATAACGAAAAAGACTAAATGGGTTTGAAATTCTATGCTGATTTTACTATCTCATTTGAAGGTTTATATTTTTAATTTTTAATATGACATCAGAAATTTCTTTGATGTTGAAAAAAGCTTGGTGAGTTAAATAAAACAACATAAACTTTGTCTTTTACACGCCTACATTTTAAAAATACTGAATACTATATCCATTAATAGAAAAAATGCTAAAAATCCATGAGACGCCTGAATTCTTGTGCTGCTAATGTTTGGCATTAAGGCTGTCTAGGCCACTAGCTAGAGCAGATTCAATATATTTAGAGCATTTCAGTGATGTGACATTCTGAGCTTCAGCCTTGTATTTCCGTCACCTATGACTTCACACTCTCTTGTTGAAAGATATTCCCCTTCCAACAGGATAAATATATATTTCTTACAAATATATGAAAAACTTAGAACATGAGCAAACTTCTGTGTACCCTAATAGTTAGAGTAGTTTTGCGGGAGCACAGCCCTTTGTGTTTCAGTTACCTTTCTAATTAATGTTCACTGTGACGTACCTCATCACTGAAGCAAGATCGGGTATATCACAGTGGAACAGGTAAATAAGTGATCTAAACATGGAGAAGGTTTAGAAGTCTAGTGTTTGTGTTCCTTTTTGTTCTTCCTTCCCCTTTTCTTCTCTTCCTACATCCCCAACTCTTACCCTCCAATAAACACAGGTTTGAACTTACAAGTGCATTTTGGGTTTGATTTGATTGCCCAAATGTAAGTATTTGCTACTAGTTTGTATTTGCCAGTAATTGCTACTAGCCTGTTTTACCTGGCACCATTTGCTGGTCAAAAAAAAATCTGTAGCTTGTGTCATATCTGTCAACTTTAAGTGGATGTCTGAACCACCCTTGGATACATCAGATGATAGTAGGTAGATGTATTTAGGCAGCTGGACAGTTTATTGATGAGAAAGAGAAGATTATTAAATGGATAACATAGCAAAAGCAAGAAGTGGCTTATTCTCAGGCAGTCACTATTTCTACAGCAAAACACATGCTGAAATATGTTGTTTCTAGTCGTTCATAAGCTAGTTCTGTAGGCACATTAAAACACATTAGAATGCGTATACTTTATGTACAGTATTACTAGACATTAGTTTGGTGTTTTGTATTAAGAAATCAAAAGAAAAAGGAAATAAGTGATTACACAAGGCAGTAAGAACAAGAAACCTTTTCTGAGATAAAGACACTTGAGCAAATATAGCGGACCTGGCATAGGCTTGATCCAACCCAGCACATAAAAAAGGAGAAGGACCTGGAAAAGGCAGCACATAAAAGAGGAATAGGACCTGGGGGTGTTGGTTAACAGTCAGCTGAATATGGGCCAGTAGCGTGCCCAGGTGGCCAAGAAGGCCAACAGCATCCTGGCTTGTATCAGGAATAGTGTGGCCAGCAGGAGCAGGGAAGTGATTGTCCCTTTGTACTCGGCACTGGTGAGGCCGCACCTGGAATACTGTGTCCAGTTTTGGGCCCCTCACTACAAGAAGGACATTGAGTTGCCGGAGCATGTCCAGAGAAGGGCAACAAAGCTGGTGAAGGGTCTAGAAAACAAGTCCTATGAGGAGCGGCTGAGGGAACTGGGGTTGTTTAGCCTGGAGAAGAGGAGGCTGAGGGGAGACCTTATCGCTCTCTACAACTACCTGAAAGGAAGTAGCAGTCTCTTCTCCCAAGTAACAAGTGATAGGACAAGAGGAAATGGCCTCAAGTTGTTCCAGGGAAGGTTTGAATTGGATATCAGGAAAAAATTTCTTCACCGAAAGAAAGGGTTGTCAAGCATTGGAACAGGCCGCCCAGGGAATTGGTTGAATCACCACCCCTGAAGGTATTTAAAAGACATGTAGATGAGGTGCTTAGGGACATGGCTTAGTGGTGGACTTGGCAGTGTTAGAGTTACCGTTGGACTTAATGATCTTAGGAGGTCTTTTCCAACCTAAATGATTCTATGAGTCTATGATTACATATAATGGCTTAATCACCTGTTGCTTGCCAATAACAGAATGGAAGGACAAGCCAGTCAATAAGCCCAGGATTTGACTCATCTTTAATCAGTTTAACGTGACAAAGAGTTGCACTTGAATGGCCAAGAACATTTGTTTTATATTTTATTTCACTTCACTTGTTATTTTATTTTATTACTAAGCAATTTTTATGTACAAACAGGTACACAAAATCCACCACTAGGTTTCAAGGAACTTTTTTGAGTCTTTAAAATGGCTTAAGTTGTGTTCAGTATCATTAAAAAGCTACTTATTAAGGAATGAAAATTTGCATCAGAAAGCATAATTCCAAAAACTCTACAAAGTGGTAACAACTTCTGTAGATATTATTAATAACAATCAGTTTATTCTTTATTTTTTTCACAATAAAGATCCATATATTCCTGTTTTCACCAAATGAAAAATCAATTTTTCCATATAATGTTCTTCTCACTTATAAGATTTCTTTTGTAACAAAAATTAATTACTGTGGACTATTATTTTTTGTTGTAAAAGTTATCTTAATTTAAGTAACATCCATGTTACAGGTTACGGGAAGGACACAGCACTCAAAACCACATCTAGCTTCCTTTAAAGTGATTTCATGATTGAAGGTCAAAATGAAAAACATGTCCAGATATTTACTTCAAGTTACTTTTGAAATTGATGGAAATGGGAAAGGTAAATCATATATAGGCTGTAGAAGGCTAACAAATTTGAGTAATAAAATTGTATTAGTTTCTTTTATTCATAACATATTCAAATATGCCAACAGACAGAGAGATAGGATTCTACAGAGAAGATATTTAACACAGAAAATTAATTGCAAAAATACAAAATTTTCCTGAAAGCCACCTTGCCATTGGTAAGAATCAGCACTTTCCTGTCAATGTTTCAAGTGATTCTACATATGTTTTACATTCTAAATATAGGGGGAAAAACAAGAATCCTTGCCCAAATATTGGCAATATGTTCAGGGAAAAATGGCAGTAGGTAAAAATACTTCCTAGCTAAAGGAAATTGTGTTCTTATAAGAAACTGTTGTCAAGTGGTTAACTAAGGGCTGCAGATGTCTCTGTGCAAAATTAAGCCTCTCCACTAAAACACAGCCTCCAGAAAGGTAGACTGAAAAATACGCCCTGGTAGAAGTTCGTTATGGATGCTAAAGATCAGGAGGGGAGAAAAAAAAAAAAAAAAAAAAGATAGTTCTGTATTGTGTACTCCATCACTCCAGAGCACATACTCTGACAGTGGGTAACAGTGACTGATGGTCTTTACTACTGTTCTCACCTTGTGTTGATAGTTATTTGGATAAACAGTAAAAAGTCATGCAAAAATATATATTTGACTGTAATACCTGGAAAATATGGATTTTCAGGAAAAAGTTGACTACTTTTTTTTTACTATTCATTTTAAATTAGATAACCAACTAAATTAATGACTTGAATGTTGGGGTGGTTTTTTTTCAGAACAGAGTTTAAAAGGAGCCCATGGAACTCTTGTTTTACAATAAAAATCCTTCTTAAAGAAACAACATTCATTTATGTTGTTGCTGAGCAAAAAGGTAATGTACTGGTGTCACGAAGGAGCTTTCTATTCCATCTTCATGATGCTTATTTTTAAGATGCCTGTTTATTTTTACATTAGATTTTTAAGTTATCAAAATAAGCCAAAGTCCTAATCCGAGACTAACTAAAGCATAGTGTATAGAAAAATTGAACAGCAAGTCTACCTTGTGGAGCTAAAACAGATATAGTCAAAAGGAATATTGGAGGAAAGGGTTATTTTAGAATTTCACCTTCAACAGGTCAGCCTGAAATCAGCTGACCTGCAATGTGGTACAGGCTTTCAGTTAAGGCATTCTTCTGTGTTACAGAAAGTAAGAATTTCTGTAGATTTAATTAAAAGGAATAAATTAATTTCATGACTTTTCTGTCCTGCATTACTGTTTCTCAAGGGTGAATACTATATATATATATATGAGGAATTTTCACCACCTTTTCCCAGTACTTTCTTTAAGGCTTAATTAGGTGTCCTCTGACAATGCTTATTGGATCACACATTGGGCAGAAATACCCATAGACCTTTTGTGCATTTAATTGTATGCTTAGTTATCCCAAATAGTGCATTAGGAATATGCGGCAAGGTGCTGGCAGGGTGGCTGAGGGGGGAGCATCTGTGAGGAGAGGCCGGGGCTGCCCCATGTCGGACACAGCCGCTTCCAGACAGCTCCAACAGACCCACCGCAGGACACGGCTGAACCTGTCTCCCAAGATGGTGGCACCTCTGTGATAACATATTTAAGAAAGGGCAGAAAACACTGCACAGAGAGAGGAGGAAGGAACAAGAAGAGTGAGAAACAGCAGAGGGAACACCAAGGTAGGATGTCAAGGCTGTCAGGCATTATGATTGAAACTTTCGGTTGATTTTGTCCCGCTGTAAATTATAGCTAACTTTTAGTAGGGCTGTTTTGCTGACTTCATGTTCACACTCTGAGCTGCCATAACAGTCAGGGTCAAGACTATATTATATAATACTGTAAGGTCATTTACTCTTGAGAAATTGTACAAGCTCCAGCCGAGGAAAATGAGCAAAATGTCACATCGGTCATTCTCCTACACCATCAAAATTAGGTATCTGCATCAATGTCAAATGCATCATATATTTCAATTACACTTATAGCTGTTCTGTTGCATGTCAAGGATACAAATACCCTTACTTCTGGATTGTGTGTTGCTATTTCTTAAGTTATCTGCCTATACCTGAAAGTGCAAGGTCAGAACTGCAGTGACAGGTAAAACTGTTTAAGTGCCATATTAATTAAACTTTTCAGCTGAATTGCTATTAGTTCTGTATGACATCATAGCCCATTCATCATTGTTCATTTGCCTTTTACACTTCTGGCAAGAGAAAGCAATCCTAAATCAAAAGCTAACAGCAATGAGATGAATTGAATCTATGCTACAGTTTCTTAGATCACGTAAAATCATGTGGTGCTTTCTGACTCTGCCTAAGCTTTATAGGAGACAACACTGTTATAAGATTTTGTTCTCTTCCTTTCAAGAATGAAAGCAAAGGTCTTGAAAACAAACGGACAGAAATAACTAAGTTTAAGTGGTCATACAGCTTCTAAATTATCTGTATTATGATAGCCTTGAGTCTCATGATACATATGCCAGACATTACAAATTTATAATTTACTATGAAGAAGGTACTGGAACTGAATTCTGGATGTCCTGACCACTGTAAAAAATGTGGTTCTTCATTTACTTCATTTTACTTATTTTATACAGATCACCAAGGCCTCACTTCAGCAGAAACAGAAACATTTAGGTACCCCTAAAACTGGATACTCTAGTGAAGATTCCCTTCTAAAACTCCTCAGTGCTGGTGGAAAGTACAGAACAGTGATAATTTTAAAAGGGACAACTGGATTTTAGCTCTGCCACGGAACCATGGAAGTGGTTAAACCTTATACTTCTCCAACTTTCTACATATTCCATTGCCCTCCAAGCCACTCTTTAGGAGTTCAAGTTAATATGACAAGTAAATAGTACTTAAATATTAAAAAAAGGTTTTAAAAACATGTTTTAAATATTAAAAAATATCTGCCTGTCAGCAACAAAAACCTTTTACAAGTCTCATATCTTTCTGTCTAAAAAGGAATTTATAATCACCTCTGGCACTAATGGCTGAGTCACATAGCATGTAAAAACCCCTGATCTCTGCTATAATTGTTTGATATTTCATATCCTGCTCTACAGGAATACATTTTAATGTGTGAAGCCCTTCCTTTAATTGAAAATCTTTATTTGACTCAACAGCAGCTATTCTTCATCTTTCCATCTTCACAGACATGGAAAGCTATTTACTTCTTTGCCAGGTTACCAAACAATACTGCTCTTCACATCAGAGAAGTTTTAGTTTTCTAAATTTGCTTTTGGCAACTAAAACTTCTGTTCCTCTTTTGTTCTCATGCTCCATGATACTGATTATCTTGCACCATAACACTTTTAAAATAATTTAATGACCCAGCAATTATATAGCTTTGACATGTCATTAAATGCTGAATATACCTGTCTAAAGTCAGCAATAAACACTACATTTGGACAAGGTTCCAGAATCTTAGCTGGACGGCCATATTTTGAGTTGTATTAATACAAAACTTCATATATTGAAGTATGGAAGCATATATTTAGATGAAGTTCTATACCTTTCATCTAGGGAAGAACAGAGGTAAGAAATGAATTTAATCTTTAGCATTTTAATTTTATTCTCACCTGAAATAATATTTTATTTAGTTTTACACAGGTAATAAGAATTAGTGCCTTCCCTGTGTGTTTAGTGCCTTTGATGTTACTTAAACACCAAAATGTCAATAAAAATAGATCAATAATAACTCCTAGACAAGTCATCTTGTTTAGCCAGAAGACTGCCAAATTCTGTACTAGTCTCCATTTGCCCATTTATTTGTTTACAGTACAATATTTTAATATTAAGGGAGTAGCAGATAAAAGTGGAATTCTAATATCTCAGCACTTGCGGGAGACAGCTCAAAAGGTCTATTTGGTAACCTTGCTGATGTGGGTATGACCTTTGTATGAATTTCTATACAGAAAGGCATATTATCAGTTCTGCATTTTAGTAGCAAGATCTCCAGACTCTTTCCAAAACCTGATTACTTACATTAAACCTTTTTAAATGAAACTCATTTTGCTAGGTATATTTAAATATTCTTTTTGATTCAGGCAATATTGCTTTCAGAAGCAACTAAATCATTCACGTTCTCACCATTTCTAATTTGCAAGCTCTAAAAAATCTCACTGTGAGAGAGGAATTCTCAGATTTTATGCCCTATTTGGTAACATGTGGAAAATCAGATGCAGTGAGGAAATGGACAGGATTGTTTCCAAATATTTGATACAAATCCAAAACCCCTCAAGCCTGAATTTATTTGGCAGGACAAACAACAGGAGAATAACATTGCCAAGACCCTGCTGTCTGTTCCTCTGTATGCTTAATTATTTTTGGTTGTTGATTGCTGTTGGGATTTTTTGTTTGTTTGTTTGTTTATTTTTTTTTCTAGAACAAATTCACCAAAACAACTGCTTAAGCTGTCAGTTCATCTTACAGAAAGCTGTGGATTTCTAATACTTAAGTCATATTAGGCAAAAAACATCAGTAATATCCAACTTAGCAATTTCAAGTGTTATTTTCTGAATCGATGTGAAAACATCATTAAAAAGAAAAAAACCCAAAAATCTATGATAATTTTTCTTCTGGAGTCTTCCAGTGTGGAAGTGGAGCCTCACGTACTCAGGCATCCATGAATTCTGTTCAGCTGGACTGCAACCTTTGGCTTCCCATCAGGACCTGTTGTCAGATGGAGTAATAGAAATGACCATAGAAGAAAATCTTTCATTATTAAGTGACCAGAATTTAATACTTAGGACAAACAATTCAGATTAGACTACAATGGCACACACCTTGGTAGTAATTGTGAGTCTTTGTAACAGAAATGTTGGACTCTGAACATCTCCTTTTGGAAAAAAAATGCATCATTAATTCTACTGAGACCCTATTTCTTTGTGAATGACAAACCCACTTTCAGTATTGGTTCAGCTTGGTCTCTTTTCAGATTCTGAACAGTCTAAACAAGAGTTGATCCTTGCTATTGTAGCTGCCTTGTTTGCTATTTTGGCCTCTTATGAATACTAATTTTACCTGGAAAAAGAAAATATCTAGTGCTCAGGTTGACACTATCAGCATAGGATTTGTTTTCAGATCTTCAGACTAGGCTTTGGAATTAGGAACATCTTTTCTGCATACAGACACTGGTTCAATTTCTTTCTTTTTTTTTTCTGTTATGATCATCTTGACGTTGATATTTACAATGAGAAGACCTGAAAAGGAGAGAAGGCACAAAGGCTGGTTGCAATGACATTGGCAAGGTAAAGTAACAGCAACAAGTCTGACAATCAAATGGCCAATAAACTTTACAACAAAAACATGAAGCTGGATGAGGTTCTCAAAATACTCACTGTTCAGGAAAATTTTGAATGGACCCAGAAAGAAACAACTACTTGAACATCGGGTAAGTCTTGCATTATGGGGAACTTCCAGACCTGCTGCCAGCCATCCTAATGAGAATGGTGAGTTAGATACAGTACCATTTTTTTATCTCCCCTCATATTAAATGGGAAGAAAATAAACTATGATGCAGGTGCTGCTGTGGCCAGTAATGGAAGTTGCATAATGAAGAAGGAATTGTGTTCAACATTCAACACAATGGTGCCATTCACTTAACAAGTCACATGGAGAAAGCATGGATTTTCATAAACATCAGATTCTTTCCTGCCGTGTAGAGTGCCTTGACGCAAACCTCCAGGGTCTGATCTATGTCAGAGCCACTAGCAACAGCAAAAGCCTGTGCAAATAGTGGCAAAGGCTGGTTTAGCATCTCTGGTAGGACTAAGACCTTATATATAGTCTGCTCTGTGGTCACAGTAAGTATGAAGAATTCAAGCTGAAGCAGATTTAAAAAAAAAAAAAAAAAAAAAAAAATAGAGGTTTTGGGTATGAATCTAGCATGGACCTGTCTTTCCAAAAATGTTTTAAGACTGTGCTTTAATATTTGTGAAATTATAAGATTTAGTTATTCCAAACAGTTTTCAAAAGAAGATTTGTCTCCTAGTGAAATGTGTAAACCTCTTAATGTTTTAATTCTTTTCCTTTAGCAGGGGGCGGGGGGGGGGAGGGGGGAAGGGATGGGCACGACACACAGGCCACCACTTATTTCATGTAAAACATCACATAATATTTCTCCTTAAATCTAAGTACAATCCTTATACTTTCTGGAAATTAAAGATTTCCTGCTGCTTATAAAATGAGAATGTAGCAATCAGCTAAATTCAATACTCCCACTCATATCTCTTAGACTTGTCTTTGTGCTGTACGCAACATTCTAATTTTATCAACAGAAACATAAGCATGTTGGCAATGTGTTCTAAAGTAAACAGTTCTGCATATGCATTTAACATTGTGGCCTGTGAAGCCCAAATTTCATTGTTTGGTAGATAGTAAACAGGAAATAGTAACTTCTAGAATAAAGTTACGGTATTCTGATTTAAATAATTTACCTTGCTAAATAAGATTAGTAGGTAACACTACAACATTGTGTTTTTAAAACTATTTATAAATATAAACCCTTTACTTTTAAGTCTATGAATTCTTCTGATTTCTTTTAGGGACTTTTTTTTTAAGGGATTGCTAGCTATGGCAACTGTGTATGTATATGTGCATGTGCACGTGTGTGTGTGTACATGTAGAAAAATAGCATCAATTTGTGGAGCTATTTAATCTTCTGAGTGGAAATAATTACAGATGGATACTGAAAATTATTATTTAAACTGAAGTTCTGTTAAGTCTTTAGATAGTAGCTGAAGTGGTACAAATAGGAAGCAGATAAAAAAATAGCTGAAATAAAAATAAGCTCATTTATTTAAATTATTATCTCTTCACGCTGATTTTTGACATTTTAATTTCTAGATTGCACAAACTTGTACATTCAAAGTGCTTCATGATACAGCCATAGAAACAAATGTTGTGCTGAAGCAGAAGTTGAGTAATCCAAACCAGTACTTTTGTAGCTGTTAAAAATGTATTAATTTGTAAAATATTGCATCCAGAAATGTACAAAGACACAGAAACATCCTGAATAAAGCACTTACATGGAAACTATTTGTATTATGAATAAAGATACATCACTTTTTTTCCCCTTTCATACGTAAACAGCCCATAGAAGGCTTGCTTTATTTTGATGGGGGATTGCCTCCCTGCAGACACTGCTCTTTCTGAAAAACACAGAGCTATTTTAGAGAAATAAAAGAGAAGGAACAGAAGAACAGGGATGCAATCTACAGTTATGTAGAAATTCTGTGTGGAAGACTAGATTCATAATCCCTCAGGCTGCTTTAGCTATAGAGACTGCCCTATATACCCTGCAATCTTGAAGCCATCTACCCTTAACTTTGGCTGTGGTCCTCCTTCCTCTGTGATAATGAGATCTGCTATATATTTCAGTGGCAGCATTTTTGTCTTATTTCAGTTTTCTTTGGGTGGAGTTGGAGCAGGAAAAGTGAATGCTTGCAACCTAAAGCAACAGAACGAAGGCTGAATACCTCTTTCAGTGGATGCCAATGTATCGCAAGGGCCAGTGAATAATAGGTTATAATTTGTATCTATAGCATGACTATTTTTTAGTCCTTCACACTCTTTTGAAATGACCTGGACTTAAAATAAAAATTAATTGTTGAAAAGGGTTTTCAATTCATCAAATCTATCATACAAAGTTAATCCTAATAAGCAACCCTTTAGAAAAGCATCAGTACTGATACACAGAAATAAAAGCGATAACCCGAGAAGCAGCTTAAAATGACAATTTTAACTTTCAAATGTTTGGACAGATGCTAAGATGAATGCTAAGGCAGATGCTAAGATTCCTCACTCTTTAAGGCAACAGGCATTTTTAGGTTGCTTAAAACAGCACAAATCTTTTTCAAACTGAGGTGAGTACAGTTGATGGAAATAATGCTCTTAATTGATCCATATTTTGAGAGTGAGGAGAATGCCTGTTATCACCAAACAGTGCTTTAAGCAGATTAAGAAAAGCAATAAAACAGGACCCCAAAACATTCACATTATGATGCATTTACCCACAATTTGTTAGTTCATTAAACTTATTTAAACTAGATTAAAATGTTAGATTCCATATGGAGTTGAGAGGCTTGACAAATCACTGAAGAAAATACAGCCACTGGCAGTTAATTGAGAAAGAAAGACTTTCAAAAAAGCAGAAAAGAATAAATGGGTTATGTTTGTTTTTCAAAGTAGCTAGCCGAATCCTGCTTCTGTCATTTTAGACCCAGGACAACCAGAATGGCCTCCACTGATATAAAGCTGCAAGACATGGAGTTCTTCAAGTTCCTTCTGAACTAACACATGCTTTTCTTTTTATCTCTCCTTGCAATTCCCTGCCTCAGAGACACCTATTTAGCTGGAGACTAGAGACATTGCCCTGACCAGTTATAGGTCAAAACACTAATTAATAGTTTAAAAGTGGCTTTTAGATAGCTTTTAAATTGTCATTAACTATTTTGGTACCAGCTAATTTCACAAAGATATATGACAAAATATTTAGACAGTGCATTTCTTTTGTCTTTCCCTTCCCCTAGTTATAAATACCAATATTTAATTTAAAAATTTGCAGCAATGATTCTGTCTACATTAAAACCAGAACCATGTTCTAAGGCATGGTTCAAGATAAGCTCCTACTTATTGAAACTGAGTGGTCTTTGAAGCAAGGTACAAACCACATATTCCACTACTTTTGGCATTTTACTTCAGTAAGGTCAATGTAAATGCCTAGAAAATAAAAATTTTAGTGTCTTACACTACTAAAAGAGATTCATTATACAAACTGCAAGGCAATGGAAAAAACCTTTGTGGAGCAACTAGCATGTTTTTGAACACTATTTTCATTGGCCACAGTTGTTCAATGAAATTGTGTGTTTGGAGGTTTTTTTCATAGGTTTTGTGCTGTTGTCTTTCATCATTTACACTTTGACTGACTGCCTGAGAAGAAAGACTTCAGTTTTTTTACAGTACCTGCAGAAGTCGCACGAAGATTTAAGCAGTAAAATGGTTATGATATTTTAGCTTTTTACATGTAATCCTTTAAGATTGTAGTGCTTTATATTGCATTTTCCATTGCCAGTGGCAATCTAAAGTAACTGTCCTTTCTTATCACTGATCATTTAGAGACAAACGGAATAATTGCCTCTAAAGACTCCCTTAAATTATGAATCAGAAGGCTCTTTTACTTGCAGTAGATTTTTAGATTAGTTGGTCAGACGGCAGATATATTTAAATTTGAGGTAGAGATCTTACAGTTATATGGTTTACAGAAACAGCTACCTAAAAACATATAGAGTTTAGCTGGGAGAGGAGGGCTGAAAGACGTGTATTATCCAACTGTGTTGCTATTGAAGTCAGTAATTATTTTACCATTAAACCAATGAAGATTATGAGCAATGCTGACTGGTCTCAAAATTTTTGTGTAATTTTTATTTTCAGAAGTTATACAGATTATAGAAAGTAAAGAAATTAGTCTAATATGCTTACAGGAATATAGCAGCTCTAAATTCTTAGGAGAGAGACAAGGCCAGCAAACCAAGTTATAAATTCAGTTCTCTCTTCACTAATTTTAAGCCAAAATCTATAAAAAATCAAGACAGCCAGCACAACTGAATTTTAGTAAAGTTAATGAATTTCATGTGATTACAGGTACATATGTATAGACTTTTTGAAGAAAAAAAGCTTATGAATTTGCATGGAATATACAAGTTGACTTAATATTTGCCCTTTTCAGATCAACAAAAGTACTTCCTGCGCATGACATATGGGAGCGGAGTGTCAGCACTCACCATTTTAAGAAAGAATATTCAACTTCATACATATGCTGCAGCTGTGTAGCTTAATCACAGTTCTTAAGGGTGAAGATACATGAATATTCTTTCATATATATATATATATATATATAAAATTCACAAAACTTTCTAAATATAAATTATGAACACAGACCTGCCAATGATCAAATGGGAAATATATATGTATTAGATAGTGAATTTTAGTTTTGTGACTTTACCAGAATGAGTCAGAAACTCAGACAAAATGTGTGACAAATCACAGTATTCTATGAGATTATTGCCTAAAAAGGCTTTTTTCGCCCTGTATTTATTTATATATACTCTCACTTTTCTAATACATCTGTGTGATTTCATTGTCTCTTTATTTGAGTTTTGTAATAAAAACATTTTACCTTTCATATAACAAACAAATTCACTGGCAGTATCAGAGAGCTACAATAGAATCAATTGTGAAAGAAATGTAGAGATTCTGTATACACAAAGAAGCCCTTTCAGTAGTCTTTTGATTCTGATCTATGCTATTTTTGGAAAGAAGAGAATATTTACTAAGAATAGTGCAAGAATTCAAATTTTTACATTACTGACAGTGAAGAAAGTCTTCACTGCATTTGTGAGATGTGGCAATTCAGTGAAGCTCTCACAAAATATTAAAGCATTATAGTACCTAAACATACCTGCCTTAAAAAAAAAAACAAACAACAAAGCCCAAAATAACCCACCCCAAAACCCATCAAAAAACCTCGCATGTACTCAGCTATGCAGTGTGAAAAGTAAAATTAATTTAACTCATTAATTGAAATAATTACTCATTCTCACCCTCCTCTTGGACAGTTGGTTGAATTTTAACCAGATGGTTCTGCCAGCACCTTCGATCTTGGTAGGAGGAAGAAATCATTTGACCAAGCCTTTGTGAAGTTATTTATTAAGTATCTTCAATGAATGTGCTATGCTATTTGCTCCAGGATAATTCAGAACCTAACTTTTTAGATTGTTACTGATTATTTAGTAAGTAATAATAACAAAATAATGATTTATAAGTGACATGAAAATGTGCAGTATTAATCTTTGCAAAGTACTTTGAGAGAATGGTTATGAAAGGCTCTATGGAAATAGAAGTACTAATTGATCTTAATGGATTCTTATAGAACAGAGAGACAGCATGTACTGTAATTCAACAAATTACCTGCTGTTTTGAAGTCTGTGTTGTGCTGGAGTGGATGGATAAGCCTTTAGTGGAAAGTGAGTTAAATATCATTTCTTGATTAGCTATCAAGAGAGAATATGATTTTTTTCAGAGGAATGTCTGCAGTGACAAGGCTACAGTCTTTCTGATCTTCATAGTAATTATTGTCAGAGTACAGCAGGCACACCTATATACCCAATTTATGATTATCACAGAAAAACTATAGTTCCTGAAGAGATACCATGAAATGATTTTATGTTTTGGGGGAGATGTGCATCCAATAAACATGATAAAAAATGTTATATTGAAAAACTTTTCTGAAGTTTTATAATCTTGGCTAATACATACTTTCTCAAACTATGATGTGCCTCTCTCCTTGAAAGGAGTGCCTGAATACATTAGAGACAGGCTTTTCAGTCTTCTATATGCTGCTACAGCACTCCAAATTGCCATTTCACATACTGTACCCAAATTCCTTTCCACATATTCAAAACAGGCTTTAAAAAACAGGAGAGGCGAAGATTTGGCAATCCTCCATCTCACATGGCAGCAGAAAAGTATAAGCACCTTTCCCACTTGGAGTCACCTAGAGGCTGCTGCACCCTCTAATTTCTAAGAGCTTAGTATAAGATGTGCAGGCCTAGATTTAAATGGCAGGAAACATCAACACTTAGTTATCTTCAATGAGATAATTTAGTTTTAAGAAAGCTGTTTCCTAAAGAAAAACATGTTTATTGTCTTGAGGCAGGATAGTTACCATCGTTGGTCTGTGGACTCAAGAAATTTTTTCTATATTGTTTTGCATTTATTTGTATTTGGAAGGTGCTGTGTTTGGTTTTCTTTTCACTATATGCAACGCAACTTCTTTGAGCAACTGGGTTTTTTTTTTTTTTGAGCACATTTCTAAAGGAGATGTCACTCTGAAGACATAAAAGACTCATGGTACAATAAATAAAACAGGCAAATACCAAAATATTCAAGCTAGCTTTGTGTAGCATGAAAAATAGGTTTCTCTTCTGGATTTTATTCTGGAATAAATCTTTAAATGATTAGGTGGAAGCCAATGATGAAGTAAAATGGAGTATTTTCTCCCTACTTGAAACCTCCTAATTTGTTTAATACTTAGTGAAGCATAAAAATTGGATCTGCAGCTGTGTAGTTACCCTTACCTGAGTTTTAAAAGTATAGCCAAGATTTGAATTTAGCATAAGACGACAGCACACATAGTTGTACAGAGGATTGTTTGGTGTCCCCTGACCCTCCCATAATGCAGTAGATAATGGACATTCTATTAATTTTCTAAAGTAGTTCATAATTAGGAGATTCTTTCAGATTGCACCTGGGAACTGAACTTAATCATAAAACCGTGGAATTTAAAGTCAAGCTATGAATGAACAATTCGTCACTAAAGGATTTTGCCATGAGGACACAGGTCTCAAACATACTTGACAACAGGTAAAAGTAATTATCAACGACTGAGCAGAATATTTATTACATAATATAGGTGTACCTCCCCATCAGTTACAAATTACACCCCTTTCTCTTGTATTATGCTTAGCTTTCCACTGCCATTCTGGGTCCTAAGGTTCAGTTGGGGAAAGTGTAGACATGATCATCAATATGCCAAATCCTCTTCCAGGAGGACTACAGATGGTTTCTTTTTTCCTCACTCTTAGGTCTACTTGCAGCATGCTATCAAACATACCGAAATGACTCTACACCTTGTGCTTTCTTCACTGATTCACAGTTCCATGCAAATTTACCATATATCATCTGGTTTTATACATGTTGGATACTTGCTCTTTGGGGTTTTTTTTTATTACCACTAAAACTGCTTTTACTGTTTTTACTGCAGTTCCCAAGGTTGCATCCCTTTAATAACCAGTAAGTGACCATTGGTTTATTGTTTACAACCCCAGGAACTCCAGTATTTTCTTGTGCCTGTACTTTCAATGCTTCTGCTGTCACACCATGGAGAATACTCCACTATGCTGCATATTATTCAAGGGTCATAGATTGCTCATTCCATACAGAAGAAATGTTTGTTGCTACTGTCTGTTGGTTGAAAAAATATTGACAGTAATAAGCATTATGCAGCAATTGTACAACAGTTAAACCAAAGTAAATAACATCATCTGGTCCTTAGATAATTTTTGTTACAGCTAAATAAGATAAAACAGAGCTCCAGACAGGCCAAGGCAAGTTCTAAAAAGTCTGACAAGCCTTGTGGCCTCTGTTGTTAGCTTAATGCAGTACTACATTTACTGGGTTGCTAGGCTACATATGACTATGGACATACAAGCTATTATAGTTTTACTGTTTTTAAAGTAATATTTCCACATTCAACAAGCTGATATCCAAAGACATTTTAAGAGCAAAGAGGAAACAGAACTATGAGCACAGATGGTCTTACCAGGTGTCAAGATAATGTTTCTCAAGGACCAAGCACTTAACCTGAAAGAAGAGAATCTCTTCTGAGTGGCAGTAAAGACCAGTACCCTGCTGTTTCACAAAATGTTTTCATCTGATGACTTACAAAACACAAAAAAAACCCATTTTTCAGTTTCTCTCTGCATTTATCATTCTTCTAAGACTTTATTTGTGGAAAAAAATAGTTATTTGTTTCCTCTGTAAGCAAAACTTTTAGAAACATCAGTGTTGTATTTATTCAAAAGGTCTGATCAACTAAAAGAGGGAATAACATCTGGACTTCAGGAAGCCTAATGTTTGTGACACTCCTAGTTTTTGTAGAACTCAAACTTTGCATCTTTGATCTGTTTGCAGATTAAAGGCCTCCCCTTCAAATGATAGAGTGCTTTTTTTTTTTCCCCAAGTAATGTAGCAATCCTGCCTTTACACAAGTAAGATATTTCATGTCAGTTTAGAATGCTCCTACCAGCTAACAAGAACACTTGAGACGAAACATAGCTTAGACACTAATTCTCTTCTACTGACAGCCATTTGCTTCAGAATGAGTTGTCTCCTTTCCTATCACATTTGCAGAAGTCTTATTGGCCATATAAGGTAAGTAATTAAATGTCTATCCAATGAAGCAGAAAGCAGCTAACTTCACAATCAAGCAACATCTGATAATAGCAACAAAAGCATTTCATTATTAGAGGCTACTTCATTTGATTTCAAGGTAGTTCCATCTGTTTTCTGCTCATGACTGGAAGTCTTAGACCTGATCTAATTTTGGTTTGACTAATGAGAGAAATTTCCAGTTTCAATTACCCTTTAGAACCATAAAAAGACAAAGATTTCTTAACTCTTCTGAGAACCCATTTGGTACCAAAATACCCTTATCCTTCTCACTGCTCTTCACTGGGAATTGACTATTGAATCTTATAATAGAAGAATTATGTTCTGGAGAAAATAAGGCAAATTCTCAAACAAAAATTAAGGCAGCCAGTTGAAGAAGTAATGACATAACAGTTCTAAGCAATTTGAGAAATAATAATTTGCCTATTATCATTATTGCAATTGTTACTATTAGAAATCTGGCTAGTTTAATGGTACTGAAAGCAGCGTTTTTCTGGTATCAAATCGTGACTTTAGACAACTTCATGGCATAGGAAAAATAAACCTTAGGGACATGATTTTCTAGTAAGATGTGCAGTTTAATGCCGTTTTATGTGCGTTCAGATTGGCACATTTGCCACAAGCTTTAACTGTAGGCAGCACTAGTATGTATCTGTTCCTGCTTGTCAATACATGCCCTTATTGTGTGATTACTCTGGTAGATCTTCCCTATTCATTTAGAACTCTGTCAAAGGCTCATCCCTAATTTATAACACAACCAACTTCTCTGAGGATCACCTGCATATGAGAAGAGATGTTATATCAAATCCTCTGGATTTTTAAAAATGCCATTTAATTTCCTCAGTTTGAAATCCAGATTGCCTAAATAATATGAATTAAATGGTATGCTTCAGGGAGAAAACGTGCAAGGAACCTTTCTTCTACTACAAATCTGTATTTCAATTAAAGGTATTCTGACAATTCATGAGATAACACTTTAAAACTGTCAGTACCTCCAAACTCAATTTACAAAGCTTTCCCTAGTCTGTTTCAAAATTTATAATTGTCATTCCTTTATTAAAAAATAAACATATCTACCTTGAGGTCTACCTAGATCTTCTCATTAGGCTTAGTAAAGTCTTTGTATGTATACAAAGGAGAACAAGTGTAGAGTTTATATTTTACATAATCCCCACCTGGAGAGAAGGAAGAAATTTGTTCAGTTCCCGATAAAGACAAATAACATTAATAGCTAGCTAAAGCAGCTTTTAAGAGTGGTATTGCTAAAGAACACACATTACAGAAGAGGGAATAATTGAAGATATCAGAAGTAGATTGATAATTACAGTGTACTTAAACATATCCTACACTTAATACCCCAAACCACAGGAGAATAGAAGGAAGACATTTTTCCAAAGGACTGTTTCCATACAAAGAATACAGATTATCAATATAGAACATTGATCAGAATCATACTAATTGTGAAAAAATACATATGTATTGTGGAAAGAATTGAAAGCAGCTAAAAAAAAAGTAAAGGCTTAATTTTGACATTTTAAAATATATTTAATTTCCTTAGAAATACTCTTATTTTCAAGTCTACTTTCTCATCTAGAACAGTTTAAAATGTGAAAAAATGGGTGGGGGTGTACCTATTTTTTATTGATTTTGTAATCAGGTATCTCTGGCTTCTTGTATATCACATGTACTTTATTTTGCTAATTGGTTACATTCCTCAAATGACAGGTAATTGTTTACTCAATTTATGTCTGCATGCTTTTCAGAGGTAATTGTGTCCTGTTTTGTTGAGGATCGTAGAAAGCAATTTCTCAGTCTAACCAGAGGAAAATGAAAAGCACATTTATGCATGACTTCATAAATAACCTAATATTCATATGTGATGACTGTGCTTATATTCAGCATTATTTTATTTTTTCAGTTACCCAAGCAATTTAATTATTAACAATGTTTTTATATTTGCAAACTAAAGTCTTTAGAGAATTTGAAGGTGGATGCTTAAAATGCTATCACCATAAGTTCTACAAGGAAGCATGGACACTTAGTATTTTCAGCATGCCTTAAATGCTGGAATGAGAGTATGATAATAAAGTGTATTGACTTTCTTAGCCCTACTGGAAGAAAAAATTCGAGCTGGATAAATTAAATATTGTGGATAAAATCATTTCAGTGTTCTGCAGTTTTTCACTTGCATCAGTGTTCAACTGTTTGCTTTGTTTTTGAAAAAGAGGAAATCACTATTATGTGACAAAAAGAGAAAGTGATTGCTACAAAACTTTGGTTTTAGAGCTAAATTATAGAGACATTGGCCATATCAGCATGACTATTCCATCCTGAATTCCCAGTTGTCCTGCAGATTACGTTGCAGAACCTGTTCTTAGACATTTCCTACGTCATTAGTTACCACCATGGCTTTCCTTTCTTCCTGTTACTGTAGTAACAAGCTAGCATCTTCTTCTCTAGCCTCTCTCCCTCTCACTTGATGTAAACCCCAACAAAAATTTTAAGTTTGACGACTTCCAGAAAAGGGAAGATTTATTCCTGCTCAGTCCTTTGTGCTCTAGAGTTAAGAATTTAGTCCTATATGAAGAATGTATATTAAGGTTTCCTTTTTTTTTTATACCTGAAACTTGAAGTTGCTTTTCAGTCCTAGTCTTAGTAGATACAATTGTAGGCAAACCACCTTCCCTTTTTATTATACAGACACCCCTAGGAAAAGGCTATGAATACAAGGAATATAGCAAGCTTCCTGGCATTTATCAGCTGCAACTTTCAGCCCTGCTGTTATCTGAGGTATCTGTAGACCTAGCTGGAAGTCCTAGATATTTTGCTGATCCCTTCTTGGTCTATATATTTGGCCATATGGGCAATATGCTGCATAACATTCAGAAGGCCCCACATTAGATGGCGTAATCCCACAGGATATATAAAGAGCCTATGAAAATGACCACTTTCCTGAGCATCACATCCCAATTTCTCAGTGTCACGAATGAAGGTTTGTGAATCCTGCTGATTATGTCGATTCACTATGAATGAGTGACTTTACACAGTTTGATTTAGTAAAAGTTAGAGTTTACTTATAGCGAATTGCAGAATTTGGTTATAGTATTTTTAATAGCACTCAATCACCAATGATTAATAAAGTGATAGACAAAATTAATCAAAACAGTGACTTAGCTACAGATTCGAAGATGGCAAGGTTCACTCTATTACTACACAAAAGCACACATAAAAGAGAATAAATCACAAAAAGTTAAGCTGATTCATAAAAGCATTGTGTATATATGGAATAAAAGTAAAAGGGGGAGAGAGAGCAAAAAGGGGGGGGGGCGAAAGGGAACCCTCCCGTTGAGTCACAAGGTTCGGACTAGACCCCCTTGCTTTCTAAACTCCTTCTCAGAGAGGAGTCTAGGTGCGGCTAGGTCTAGTCCTAGTCTCAGACTTGGTCAACGGTTTATATGAATAAGAGTAATGTATATATATAAAGGAAATTTGGATTATACGAGAGAGAAAGAGAAATTGTATGTAGGGAATGCGGGAACCCTGCCGTTGAGTCACGAGGTTCGGAATGGACCCCCTTGCTTTCTAGACTCCTTCTCAGAGAGGAGCCTAGGTGCGGCTAGGCCCACTCCTAGTCTCAGACTTGGTCAACAGTTTGTAAGAGTAATGCTGTAAGGATAGTACAGCAATATCAAACTCCTTTAAAATTGAATCATACATCTACAAACTACTTAAATTGATTTATGCATGCAACTTACAACTATAAATGCAAATGTGAAAATAGTATACCTGTTAAAAATTCCCCTCGAGTTTAGTGAAATACTCACGTCTAATGCCTTGGCATTTCTCAACGGGCGAGAGCAGAGTCTCAAGGAGTGAAGAATATCAGCAGCCCAGGCTCCGTTGTCGATCTCCGGCAATGGAGTTCTGGTGGCAGCAGACTTTGGGAATCTGCTAGTTTTTGCTGACTCTGAGAGACATTTCGATCAGAGGGAGATGCTGGTGCGGCCCGTGGCAGTCCAGGAGAGCTCAAAGGGCCTTACTTAGGACTGCCGTTTTATAGGATTGTGAGATGATTGACTTTAATCACCAGTAAATTTCCATCCGAGCCACAATTCGGGTCGGCTTGTTGCTGGAATTCCAGCAGCGATGATACCACCCTGTTTCAAGGCTGTCCGGGGTAGCTGTTTGTTCTCGTTCCCCTCGTTAGCCATGATATGAATCTTGATAAGAACAGAGCCGCTCTCTGCTCCAGCCATGTAGGAGTTTCTGGTACAATTAAGGAGCGCTTAACTGACCAGCTCGCTACACAAAAGCTGCAGCCTGAGAATTCCTGAGATTGTAAAGCAGACGAAGTAGATGGGAAAAAAAGAGGACAGAAAAAAAAACAGGGGCAGGGGGAAGATGTACCACCACACTCAGGCATCTTAAAAAAAAAAAAAACCCAGCTATTGATTATATGCTTCGCATGTGTTGTGAGCCCAATTAGCTGCACTTGCTGTCAGGGCTCTGAGGGCAGCCATGGCCTCTCTGGCCCCTAACGAGTCTTACCTGGGGCCACCACCCACGTCCCTGTGCCCAGGGGCCCCAGTTAAGAGAGGACAGTTCAGAAGCAGGGCTGGAGGCTGGCATTGCTATGGGGGGCATTGCTGGGCCATGGACTGGGCTGAAGGGGGGTCATGGGCTATGGGCAGGGGTGGGGGAAGTTCAAGGGTGGGCTGGGCAAGGCCGGTGAGGCCTGTCGGTGCACTCAAGGCCCCGACACTGGCTTCACAGGCTGAAGAAGAAATGCTGCTTATCTTTCCCAGTTTCCCTTGGATTTCAGCATAGAATATCTGGCAACCTAAACCACTTAGCTTTCAGTAATATTAAAAAAAATATATATATATATATATAAAAGAAACAGTATGTGGGAGGGATGTGGGAAGCCAAAGAAACAAGGACAAAAATTTATTTGTTTTTGCCTTTGGAGATCACCATGAAAAGCAACTAACGGGTCCAGACTCAGAATAACAGTTTTCAGACTGAACTCTGGAATACGCTGATGTGTTTTTTTCAAACAGGTGAAGACTCAACTGTGGCATTTCAGCAAATGTACTTGGTTCAGTATGTTAAATCACTTGTGGATTAAAATGAAAATTTCCCAAACTTTTACTTTTTTGAGATTTTGACCTCCTATCCCCCTGTTTTAGTCTTCCCTTGCTCTGATGGTATGAGAGAGTCTAAAAAAGTCATTCTTTGAACGCAGAATATCACTACTTCACTACAGTGACAGCAGGACACTCTGTTATGGGCCACAAAGATTTTTAAGGGACTAGAGCATCTGTGAGAGAGGCTGAGAGAGCTGGACCTCCAGCTGATGGCTGAGCCCTGGAACAGGTTGCCTAGGAAGGTTGTGAAGTCGTGGCCCTGAGCAGCCTGCCCTAGATGAACTTCTTTGAGCAGGGAGTTGTGTCACCGAACTCAGGAATAGAATTCCTTCACACTTTCTGTGTTAAGAAGCATAATATGACTTTATTCAGCACTGGGTGCAAGGGGGAGTATTTCCGCAAATCAAGCACACCTCTTGAAGTTCATTTTGGCATTTACACATGAGAGATAACACACCATGCCTATTTAACACATAATTATTGAACTGACTGAGCATCCTCTGCTTCCATTGGTCTGTATGTTTTCTGCTTAATTTTAAAGCTACAGTGTGATTTTAATCCACTGCACATGCTCAAAAGGAATGGGGGGATAGTCCTTTCATCCCTCAGTTGAGTAGGTGGCTGCAATCTCCCCCTGCTGGTGTTACCTTTCCCCCAGTTACCATGCTTCAGCCATTGCTCAATTCCTCAGCATCTTCTGGGGCAAGATGTTCCCTTTTATCACTGCTGACCTCACATTTGTGGCCTTCCCTTATCCTTATAACCTTCTTTGTAGCAGGATTGTCAGTCCTTGAAGTTCTACAGATTTGTATTCTTTTGAGGAGGTACTTGTTAGTGAGGCATGCATTGCTAATAGCCTCTTATCTGGCCTACGCATTATTTACTACCTTGATTATTCTAAAATTCTCATGTGTTAGTTTCCACTCCTAATTGTGATCCTTTCTTAACTGCTAACAACTCCTGCACTATTTCCATTTCATCCAAGAAAAATATATATACAATTGAGATAACAGTTGGACTAGTTGATTTCCAGAGGTGCCTTCCAACCTCAGTCATTCTGTGATTCCACTTGCTTGTACAGGTGACCACTGCTCTGTTAAGGGGAAGACATTGTGTTAATTGAAGAGAAATTTTTGAGAATCTAAGTGTAAGGGTATGTGGAAGGAGAGTGTCTGTTCCCTCCTTCCCTCCTGTATCTGGTCAAGGACCTTTTTCATGCAAAAGGGGATAATAACAAAAGAGGGAAGCCATTAACAAACATACTGAGACGCAATTATGATCAACAAATTATAAGGGAGGCAATAAGGAGAACTAAAGCTGGTCAGTCACTAGTTGATGAGGGTATGTAGAATTTATTTCTGTAAGATTATGTGATCAAGGACCTTGTCAAAATGGTATGACAAGAAGAGGAAAATAATAAACAAAACATGCAGAGACACAGAGCTAACAGACAACATAAGGGAGACAGTAAGTGGAAACAAACCTGGTCAGTCACACTAACTGACGGGCTATCAAGAAACTGCAGGCAAACCAGGAGCCTGCAGGTGATAAAGATGCAAACCTGAGGGTGCAGGGTGTTGCAGAGCTATGAGGTCCTTGGAGCTATGTAAATTGATGGGTGAATGTGCAGGGGAAGGGGATCAAGGCAGAACAGAGGAAAAATAGACAGAAAGGGGTATAAAAAGGGTCAGCCACTTGTAAAATGGAGCTGGTCAGTATGCTTGTCTGACTGAGCCCTGCACCTGATCCCCCCCAGTCTGTCCTATCTTCTTAATAAACACTTTCTTAATTGTCTCTCTGCATAATCTTGCTCTCTATCCCATGTGTTTTTGAAGACCTATCATTTAAATTTTAGAAAACGTTCCAGCAAAACATACATGTAATTGCAAGGTATTAAAGGACTTCTCAAAACCTAGAATTTGGACCACAGAGGGTTATCCTTTTAAACAGAATTTATGTTAGGTCAGGTATATATCAATCAATTTTTGTCATTTATAATTAGCAGTTATATATAACTTTTATGAAATCAAATGCATCCCTGCTGTTTATATGAATATTGTAGAGGGGGGGGATAAGCTCACTTGGCATTAGTGAGGAAAATTCATCCCACAACTTACAGACTACCCAGGGAGAGCTTTGCTGTTTCCTTATTATGTTCCATTTGAGTTCTATAAAACTTGCACAATGCAAAACATAAAATCCTGTATTATTTATGATTTCTACTGTTTCACCACTTACAGTCAAGAAATTTATAGGTGAAACTCCATTTCCTAGACTACTCTGTGTCTAATATTTTTTATGAATTTTATATTCTTTTTGTGATCGAGTTTATTATTTCAGTGCTCAGGACAGCTAAACTCCTCGGAAACCACTGCCTAGTTGACTAGGAACAGATATGTGAAACCAGAGGTTTATTGGCATTATATGTGACCAACTGAAATACGAAATACTTCATCCACATC
This sequence comes from Pelecanus crispus, assembly GCF_030463565.1. Lineage (NCBI taxonomy): Eukaryota > Metazoa > Chordata > Aves > Pelecaniformes > Pelecanidae > Pelecanus > Pelecanus crispus. The sequence continues at coordinate 63,017,831 of NC_134646.1, read as the reverse complement.
CCTAATAAACAAAGTCTGGCTTTCCTTCTTGGGTCTTAAACAATGGCACAGGAGTTTTAATGAAACTTCGTGGTTTCACAGTGACAAAGCATCAACAATAAAATAGAATGGTTGAACCTAAACTAATGCAGTTTCACTAAAACCATAAGGATTATTGGTTTATAAACAACGCAAAATAATACATATGACAAAGTTCTCTGGAACCACACGGTTTCACCAGTAACAGAGCAGAATGAGAGCTCTGAATTTCTCATCAATGGTTCCATTTTGTGCTGTATATTTACACTTTTCAACTGGCAATTGCACAGGTTCTGTTTCCCTTTTCTTTGCAATTGACACTTCATGACAGGTGCAAAGAGTGCATAATCAGTCAAAATAATATAGAAATTATTGTGGGAAAGTACTTCAATGTTTTTGTTTTTCTACTGAGCCATATACTTTTGTCTTTTACACGATATATTTATTATAATTCCTACTGCTTTTTTTTTTAAATTTCTTCCTCCCTTATGCAGCTAGAAAGAAAAGATAGACAGCTGCATGCAGCCATACACCTCATAGACTGTAGCGGAGAATATTGCCATACAATTTCCAGAGTAGAAGAAGAGTCAGACTTTGCCCTCTGAGCATTTTCTGATTCTGTGTTTCCTTTTTTGCTAAAGAATGAATATGCAGTGTATTTTTGTTTGTTTGTTTGTTTTTTTAACACTTTTTCAGCTGTTCACATGTTGGCAATGCCAAAGAAATGAGCCTCCACACACGTAACTGCCAGCTAACTCACAAAAGAGTAAGACCACCAAAGCCGCTTCTGCTTCAGAATATAAAGGATTGGCAAGGTATTTATCAGTCCATAGAGTCTGTGCTAAAACTCAACATGCTAAAGGTGTAGGTAGGTGAGAATGATTTTTTTTCTTGGAAGAGAAGGGGTTTTGTGTGTGGGTCTTTCAAATTATTTCTGATGTGAATGAATGCTAGATAAATACATGTGAGAGGTGTCAGTGAAGAGATGAAGTTCAACCAACTAGTCCTTTCTGGAAGAAAATAATAGCCAAAACATTTCACTTTCAGAAGAGACTTTCTGTTAAATGGGGAGGACCAGAAAGGCAACAGGAAAGCATTTTTGGGCTAATCAAGCACATTAAGTTTCACCAATTTTGTGGATGAAGGATTAAACAAATAAAATTAAGAAAATGAGTTACCCTGACTTTTCAGGACCCCCAAATCTGATACTTGCAAGTCTAAAATACTTTATTTAAAAAAAAAAAATCTTCATTGGAACTTCTCTAACAGAAGCTAAAAATACTACACCCTGTCGCAAAACTCAGAGCTCCAAATGAGCTAACACAGCCCTAGGGAATTTGTAAGAATAAGTTTCATTATTAGTTGTTGATGAATTTTGAAAAATTTCAGAGACAACCAGAATCACTTTTTTCCCTGTGCAATTGCTCTTCTGTTCCTTCCAGCCACACACCCATTTACTGCTATTAACATCTCAAATTTACTATACACAAATGTACATTTGACAAATTCTCCGCATCCCAGTAGAAACTGAGAAAGATGACTCAAAAAAAACCTGGAGTGCCTTTATTCACAAAGCATGGTCAAACACTGTCCAAACTATTTTTAAGTGAAATTTTAGTACATGAAACTTAACTTCCAAAATGTTTGTCTTCTGTGGATAAAATGCTTTTGTCCCAAAGATGTATGGATGCACTAGCTTTGGACAGCATTTCAAACGTCCACAGATTCAGGGATGATTCAGTCCTTGCAAGATCTGAATGACAGCCTGGAAGAGTGCATCTCTTTCCGTCAACAACAGAGGAAGTCCAGGGTATTTCAGGTATATTGCATCTGAACGCCTCAATTTGAATGCCTGACCTAGCTGTCTACATATTTTGTGAGAGGAGAAAATGACATATGAAAAGTAATCTAGTCTAAAATCAAAACGTGATCTATTAAAAAAAAAAGAAAGAAAAAAGAAAGAAAATATAAACATTAAGTAACAAAATTTCACTTCTTGGAAGTCATAATATAGACTAATTTTAAATGTCTGTACTTTTGATGTTCTCCTGCAAAGGTAGATTTTTCCGTTGTTCCACTTGTCAGATCAGTTTGAAGGTCCTGCATAAGGAATACTCAGAACATATTTTAGGACTCCAGAATTAATCTTAAATTTTTTTATATTTTTTTAATAAGTCTGACAGTTCAACAATTCTCAAATAAAGTAAGATTCTGTAACACATAATCTTAACCAAAAATGCTTCTGTTATAAAACTTTTGCTTATTCTTAGCTTTATTACATTTTTGCTCTCTCATCAATATTCTAAGATTTCATACACACAGTTATGCATGTACAGGTACTTAAGTAATGGAATTTCACTTGTTAGAATTGGAAAATTAAATAAGCAGTTATATTGTTATTAAAAAGGTAATATAAACATCCCAACTTATAGAAAAACATTTTTAAAAAGAACAAAAACTCTACATCCATATAAACTCTTCTACACAACTGTCATAGCAAATAGATCAGTGAAGTGAAAGCAAAACGCTTCTATGTATTGCACAGAATTGACAGTAGACTGAACAGCTGAGGGAAGGTGTACATGTCACATAAGACAATGCAAAGAAGGAATAATTCAAAGCACAAGGCAAAGCAGCATATGAAATCAGTGTAAACCGCAAACTCTAACCTTGGGGAATAATGACTGAGCCACTCCACATCACTTAGTGAAGGAAGGAAAATTCTACTTGAAGTTGAATAACTGCAAGATATTAAACTGAGCAGATCCATGAAAGGATGTTGGTAGAGTGACGAAAAGTTTCTTGACCTGGAAAATTGTTGCAGTGCTATATAGCCTGCACAGAAAAAAAAAGACTGTTTTAAGTCATGCATAGAATTATGACAGTTAGAACAGTATAGTACAGGTCCCTAATTTTTACAATCCATTTCAGCAACATTAATAATAATATTTTGTGCATTTTATCTTTTATTCCACATGTGCTGAGAACTCATACCTCCTCATTCAACCTTCCTAGCCAGAGAAGACAAAGAGACACATAAGCCTATAAGGCAAGAGCTGACAATCTCTGATATTAACCTTGCTCGTAACTTAGTCCTCTTGCTAACATGTTTTCTTTTCTGTTCTCTTTTCTTTTGCCCTCAACTCTCTTCCACACCAGCCTGTGGACAAAAGATCTGACACATTCAGAGGTCAGTAAATACCCAGACTTGTTTGTTTGTTTGTACTTTCCATAAATACATAAAATTTAAAACTAATTTGGTAATTTTCATTTTCCCCTGCATGTTAGAAGAAATAAAACCAAAATATTTATCTTCCTCTGTAGTCCTGAAGAAGGAGACAGGAGTAAGATAATGAAAAGAACCATGACATTTTATCACTAGACCTCAAATGACCTAAATAATCTGCACTTGACCCATAAATTACAGCAGTCTTTTCCAGATATAAGTGCCTTAAAATGAGTGTAAAATATTGATTTAAAAATGTGCTTCAAAATTTCATTGTGTATCACACAATGACAAGGTTTACCAAAATTCAACATTTTTTAAGTCTTTCTTTCACAGTTTATTGCGGCTTTTCTTTCAAGAAATCTGCATTTTGAGACTCAGCTGCTCAAAAATAGGAACAGAAAGGCAGTATGGACTAAATTAGTGCAATTACAATGAAAGCGTAAGAAGAAAGCACACCCATTTATTTGATTTGTCTCAGGTAGACTCTTGCCAGAATCAAAATAGGAGTCAGACTGCATGACCAATGAATGTTTAAAGTATTGTCTATTCTTAACCATAGTAAAATGAAATGCACTATTATTTTATGATAAATTGAAGGCCAAGTTATTAAGTTTAAAAGCATTATGTGGTTGTTTTGAATACAGTGAATTTCTAAATAAAGTGGTAGTATCTTAATGGTGATTTTCATATTGGAAGAAAAAAAATTTTCTTGATGACTCTATTGATTTTCCTGTAAAAGTATACATATCTCACTGTAAATATTATGGATCTTTTGCACTCAGAATATTTTATAAACAGTCATCATGTGCATTAATATGAGGAAAACATTGAGAAAAGAAATATAATCTTGAATTTGCTTTCCTCAGAATTATATTAGACATCTGAGCTCAAACAGCATCTGATAGAAATCAAAGTTATTTTAGCAACTTCTCAAGAAAAAGTATCAAGTGTAAGAATGGTTTAATTTTTTTTTTCCCCATTTCAGCATGGGTCTTAAAGGAACTAAAATTTGAATATCTCATATACACAATATACAGTCATCTGTAGAGATTGCTCATAAAAGGAACAATGGCATAGAAGCAAATAATGATAGCTCTGCACACTAGAAATCCTTTGCCAATCTTCACAACAATAGGTCTAATAAAAGAATGCTTACCTGTGGCTTTGTCAAAACCAGAGGACACAGCAGACCACCAGGTCCAGATGCATTCTTTGGCCCTTCCTCGCCCCACATGCTCTGTACATCTTACTTTCCTCTAAGAACATAGCTTCCATTCACAAGAAACCAAGGAGTTTAGGTTAGGTGAGAACCACATTGCACTTTGACCAGGACTGGGACCTCGGGATACACTAAAGTGTGCATCGGAACATCAGTTTAGAGGAAGCTATGAATATGAGGATTAAAAAGTTTTTGAACTTGGAACTCCACAAGTTGCAGGACAGTATGTTTTGTGTTTACCTTGTGCATTCCATACTGAAGAGCTGTAAGATGCTTGGTCTCAAGTGCTAACCTTGCCTTGACATAGCTTTAACAGCTGTGTATGTTTTAGCAAGTGTCTAGCTATCCTCATGGAGAAAGAATGATAGAGAGGCTTTTTTCTCCATGAAACAGGTTCAGTCCCAGTACACATCTCGACAGAAACATAGTTGATAGGCACTGAAAGCAAGTGAGGAAACCAGCAAAAAATTAGTTTTAAAAAGCTGGCTGTCTATGAAGGGGCTGCCAGGAGTACTGTCCTGAAGTGCAGGGTGTGCTTCCTCTTTAGAAAAAAGAATTATTGGAGTATAGGGAGTCTTGCCAGTTCTGACAGAATTGTCTTTCTCCTACTGCGGATGAATGTTTAAAAGCAAAAAATTAAGATGTCAATTGGTTATTGAATAACCAAATAAACCGTAAAATCTCTTTAACACATTTTTGTGAGCATATCCATTAGAGTTCATTAGATGCAATAGGCCAATGTAAAATTAACATGCTGGATTTGAGCGACTGTGTAGTCTAGTGGGTAGCATACTGGGTGAGGAAGTATCTGTGGCAAGGAAACAATGAAAGGTTTGGAAAGGGTATAGCTGAGGGAGGTGAGAGAGAGGTTTGCTAGCTCTTTTGGTAAAGAGAAGGAAAGGCATTTATCACCCACATAATACACAACATTATAAATTTTTGTATGTTAAAAACATATTACAGGCCATTGGGGTAGGGGGAGTGAGTGAGCAGCTGTGTGGTGCTTAGCTGCTGGCTGGGGCTAAACCAGGACAGGAGTGTTGCCAGCAGGTGGAGGGAGGTGATTCTTCCCCTGCACTCAGGAACTGGTGAGGCCACACCTGGAGTGTTGGGTCCAGTTCTGGGCTCCTAAGTACAAGAGAGACTGGGACATATTGGAGGGAGTCCAGCAAAGGGCCCCTAAGATGGTGAAGGGACTGGAGCATCTCTCCTAGAAGGAAAGGCTGAGAGAGCTGGGGCTGTTTAGCCTAGAGAAGGCTCAGGGGGATCTCATCAATGTGTACAAATACCTGAAGGGAGAGTGTACAGAAGACAGAGCCAGGCTTTTTACAGTCGTGCCCAGTGACAAGACAAGAGGCAAAGCGTACAAACTGAAACACAGGAGCTTCCATCTGAACATCAGGAAACACTTTTTTACTCTGAGGCTGTCCAAGCACTGGCACAGCTTGCCCACAGAGATTGTGGAGTCTCCATCCTTGAAGATATTCAAAAGCTATCTGGATGTGGTCCTGGGCAACTGGCTCTACATGGCCCTGCTTGAGCAGGGGGGTTGGACCAGATGACTTCAGAGGTCCTTTCCAGCTTCAACCATTCTGTGATATTTTAAAAATATTAAATCAACTGCTCTAAAACTCTCAACTCTACATGCAGGAGTATGTATATATGATGCAGTAGGACATAGTGTTTTTAGGCTGTGGGAACAGACTGTGTTACACTTGTGAAGATCTCCCAAAGGTAGCTTTACACTCAAAATTTTGTCAAGGGCAAAACAGAACACAATGTATGTATGTGGAGCCAAGACATTTTTGCTAGGTAATTAAAATATTAGCAAAGAAAAAGAAAAAAACCCAAACCCCAAAACAACCCAGAAAATCCCAGCAGCTATTATTAGCCCAGTTACAGTGATGGTAACACTTAAAAGTGCAAACTAATACAGAACAGTGCAAATGCAAATGGACTAATTGGTGACGTCAAGATTGGAGGCAGGCTGGGCTGCAGTGATCATGTGCTACTGGACTTTGCAGTCCTGAGGGATATAGGACAGGCGAAGAGTAAAGTCAGGACCCTGAATTTTAGGAAAGCAAAATTCCAGCTCTTCAAGGAGTTAGTCAATAGGCCCGAGTAAACTGCCCTCAGGAACAAAGGAGCAGAACAGAGCTGGCAGATCTTTAAGGATGCTTTCCATAGAGAGCAAGAACTCTTGATCCCCAGGTGTAAGGAATCAGGAAAGGAAGGCAAGAGACCAGCATGGAAGAGTTGAGACATGCTGGTCAAACTAAAGGGCCAGAAGGAAGTGCACAGGCAGTGGAAGCAGGGACAGGTATCCTGGGAAGAATATAGGGACACAGCCTGGCTGTGTAGGGATGGGGTCAGGAAGGCCAAGGCACAGCTGGAGCTGAACTTGGCAAGGGATGCAAACAATAACAAGAAGGGCTTCTACAGCTGTGTCAGCCAGAAAAGGAAGGTCAAAGAAAGTGTACCCCCCCGATGAACAAGACTGGCAGACTGGTAACAACAGGTGAGGAGAAGGCTGTGGTACTCAACAAGTTTTTTGCCTCAGTCTTCACTGGCAACCTCGCTTCCCACACCTCTCAAGTGGATGGACTGCAAGACAGGGACTGGGGAGCAAAGTCCCTGCCACTGTAAGAGAAGATCAGGTTCGTGACCACCTGAGGAACCCAAACATACATAAGTCTATAGGACCTGATGAGGTGCACCCCAGACTCCTGAGGGAATTGGCTGATGGAGTTGCCAAACCACTCTCCATGATATTTGAAAAGTCATGGCAGTCAGGTGAAGTCCCTGGTGGCTGGAAGAAGGGAAACATTGTGCCCATTTTTAAAAAGAGAAGAATGCAGGACCCTGGGAACTACTGACCTGTCAGCCTCACCTCTGTGCCTGGGAAGATCATGGAACAGATCCTCCTAGAAGCTATTCCAAGGTATATGGAGGACAGGCAGGTGATCTGAGACAGCCAGCATGGCTTCATCAAGAGTAAGCCCTGCCTGACCAACCTAATGGCCTTCTATGATGGAGTGACTACATCAGTAGACGAGGGAAGAGCTACAGATGTTGTCTATTTGGACTTCTGTAAGGCCTTTGACACAGTCCCCCACAACATCCTTATCTCTAAATTGGATAGATATGGATTTGATGGGTGGACTGTTCAGTGGATGAGGAATTCGCTGGATGGTCATGTCCAGAGGGTAGTGGTCAACAGCTCAATGTCCAGATGGAGATCGGTGACAAATGGTGTCCCTCAGGGGTCTGTACTGGGACCAGTGCTGTTTAATATCTTCATCAGTGACATAGACAGTGGGATCAAGTGCACCCTCAGCAAGTTTGCAGACAACACCAAGCTGAGTGGTGCGGTTGACATGCCTGAGGGACGGGATGCCATCTAGGGGGACCTGGACAAGCTGGAGAGGTGGGCCTTTGTGAAACTCATGAGGTTCAACAAGGCCAGGTGCAAGATTCTGCACATGGGTCAGGGCAGCCCCCAATATCAATACAGGCAGGGGGATGAAGGGATTGAGAGCAGCCCTGCGGAGAAGGACTTGGGGGTACTGGTGGATGAAAAGCTGGACATGAGCCGACAATGTGCGCTCACAGCCCAGAAAGCCAACCGAATCCTGGGCTGCATCAAAAGAAGTGTAGCCAGCAGGTCGAGGGAGGTGATTCTGCCCCTCTGCTCTTGTGAAACTCCACCTGGAGTACTACATTCAGCTGTAGGGCCCCCAACATAAGAAGGACATGGACCTGCTGGAGTGAGTCCAGAGGAGGGCCATGAAGGTCATCAGAGGGCTGAAGCACCTCCCCTATGAAGACAGGCTGAGAGAGTTGGCGTTGTTCAGCCTGGAGAAGAGAAGGCTCCAGGGAGACATTATTGCAGCCTTTCAGTACTTAAAGGGGGTTTTTAAGAAAGACAGGGACAAACCTTTTAGCAGGGCCTGTAGCGATAGGACAAGGGGTAATGGTTTTAAACTAAAAGAAGGTAGATTTAGACTAGATATAAGGCAGACATTTTTTACAATGAGGGTGGTGAAACACTGGAACACGTTGCCCAGAGAGATGGTAGATGCCCTATCTCTGGAAACATTCAAGGTCAGGTTGGCTGGGGCTCTGAGCAACCTGATCTCGTTGAAGATGTCCCTGCTCACTGCAGGGGCGGTTGGAGTAGATGGCCTTTAAAGGTCCCTTCCAACCTGAACTATTCTATGGTGCTATGATTCTATGAAAAAGATACAGAACTTTGATCTTAAATGGTGGCTTTTCATTTCTTCACCCATGTATTTTATGAAGATTTTAACTGCATTGCTTAGTTTGGATTCTGTAAATAAATACTTTTATTTGCATTTTACCATAATCAAACTGGAGCTAAGAGTGATTTTAAAGTAAATGGCTAGCCAGCAAGTCTTCCTCTATTAGCTAAATAAGGAGTCATTCTCCTGAGTTACTGGCACTAGCTTAACAAGTGTTTGGTTCCTGGGAAAGTCACCAAAGCTGTGTGTGTCACCAGAGAGGCTGTGCAGGCCAGGTGGAGAACTGGTATTTCAGTCAAAACAGGAAGAAATGATTTTTCAGTAATATTCAGGAAGTCTACTTGGATAAAGGTGTTAGGGAACATGCTTAAATCCTCATGGTGCCCAAGGAGTTTCTCACAGATAATCATGGAGAAAAAAAGTAGGAGGGGGAGCTTGATGTGCTGCCTAATGCAATATTAATACAAGATACCATATTAGGGAGCCATAAAAAAAGAAAATGGGATCTCATTATTGCGTTCAATGGAGAGAATGCTGTATGGAGAGAAGTTTTAGAATTGCATACAGCTTCTTGGAAAGGCTTTATTTGTTCTCAAACATATAGTTCTGCTGTTCCGGTTAATAAGCATAGGAAGTGAGTGCAATGACATGAATCTTACATTACAATATTTGAGCGTCTCTGAAAAAAAAAATCCAGCAATTTCCAGTAAACTCTGGGAAATACAAAAATAACTTCCTAATGAAAGGATGATGGTGGTACAGTTATAAGTAACAAATGAGGATATGCTCATCATTAATATATTTACATTAAAAGAAAATTCATAGCTATTAGAGCAGGAAGACTCCAGAACCGAGTCTTATAAAGTAAGAATAATGGAGACTAAAAAACCTTATTACTTCCAATATTGAGATTAATAAATATATGAAAATAGGAGATGATTTGGTGTCTCAGTATCAGGGACTATGTTCAGTGATCCACATAGTCACTTTTATTTTGTACAGAGACTGTTCCATGACAGCCTTCCCCACTTTTTCCTCATAGCATTAGGGAAGAAGTTAACATTGTTAGATTTATATTCAGGATACCACGTGCTTCCTTGTGTACATATGAAGAGCAATTCCAAGGGTGTACTTCTGGCCATTTCCCATTTTCTTACACCTGTGTGGCCACCTTTTACTGGAAGCTAATAGAGTTTAGCAGAGAAGACAAGGGCTTTCCTGTGCCAGGGAATGGTTCTGAGCACAGTGTATTTACTAGTATAAGCATAGCCTACGTTTCTCAGTTTCTCAGGTATGATTATTTGATAAAATCTACTCTTCTCATGCTACTTATACATATAACAGCAGTAATATGATATTTATTATTATTATAATTTGGAGGGGAAAGAAGTGTGCTTGAGCACCTAGGGAAGGAGAGGTAACTTAGGACTGCTTAACATGCTGAGGTGCAGATAGTCAGGTATCCATTTAATCTGTGCCCCAAATCAAAGTGCCATGAACCAGCTGTGCTCAGTCCAACAGAGGACTGCAATAGAGTTTCACACACTGAAGACAATCTTTAAAATGTTATCCTACTGATTTTGATTGAAAGTTTATAAAATCTTGCTGCTTGATACATTTACTGGCATTTAACATGATTTATTCTATGGATTTTGTACCTGTAATCATGTTATAACTAGGGAATAGCAGCCCTGACCTTTTCATGCAATTTCCCTCCCCCTTGTTGCTCTACAACAAAGTAACAAAACTCAAAGGAATGTGGTCTGGTGTAGAATGGATTCTCTTATCTTGAGAATATCTCCTGTCAATATTTTTGTGCTACATTAAATTTACCCAGATTTTATCTTGTGAGGTTGGCTGTCTCAGTTGTTAAAAATAACTTTAGAAATTTTCATCTTCAGTCTCATGTTGTGTGCATCCTAATTCATATAATTTACACAAATTTATGAATCATATATCATTTGTTATCATGCTAGATATGAAGGTATATGTATATGCTTATACAGTATTCTCTTATTAATATTGTTATTCATAACAACATTGAACATTCATATGCTTTTGGGTGTACCAGGAGCTATCTCATTAAGCTGATAATTAGGCATTAGGGATAAACTCCTGTCTCCATGGCCTGAAGCTCCCATTTTTTATTCAAAATTATGCCAGAGATAGTTTACATGCATCTACTGCTTTTGAAAGTGAGAAAAGATTGGCTATAATGTACATATTAGAGAAAAAGCTAGAGTACAAAGTGCTTTTTGTCTCACTCACCACAACTATTGGCAGCTGAAGATGCTATAACTGGAAAGACACGGAGAAAGGGACTGGGAGTATTTATGCAGAAATCAGAGACTGGTATAGGTAGGAAGAACACATTTGATTAGAATGCTCCAAAGCACTTACAGGACTGAGTACAATACGTTCAGTTCGCACCCAGTTTATAGAATGTGTACTTCTCAGGAAAAATGTAAGTATATGTTATTGCTATAATTAGCAGTAATGATATTTTTATTTCTAATAAGGAAATAATATCCATATTATTGCATTTCAAAAATAAACCAATAACTTTAAAAATGTAAAAGCCTACCCTGACATGAAAAGAAGAAGAGACATTAATTTTCTCTTGTAATGATGCCTGGAGCAAGACAAGTAATAAATTAAATATCTACCATAGATAGAATGGTATTTCAACATGCAAAAGCCAAGATAATGAAAAGCTAGGGTTTCACCAGCTGAATTAAAGGATCTAGAACTTATTCTTTATATTTTTGTTTTGGCATGCTTTTGCCTTAAGTGACAAATCTCAATTATTTCATTATTAGATTATTAGATTATTTAATTGTTTCTTAATTTAATTGTTTAATTTAGAATACATAGATTGCACAGAAATACGATTATAGAGCATGCTCTCAATTTTTGTGTGTAATTGCACAAATACATTCAAGTACAGAAAATAAACATATATATAGGCTTACCTGGACTTTCACATGTGCACATGTTAATATATGTGTGGTAGTACATGTGAATACAGGTGTGAACAATATCTAGTGCATTGGTATGTGTCTTCTACTATTTATGCTAATGAATAAAAGAATCTAAATCTTTCTATGTGGCTGAGGATGTTTTTGAGCAAAGAGGAAGGAGACCTGTTATACTGGACTCTGGAAGTTCCCAAGTCTTACATAAAATCAAAGTATTCCACAGGATCTCTTACGTTTCTTACTATGGCCCCCAGCTATATACATCAAGATACCCAAAATTTGTGCCACGTCTTTTACATCTGGGGATTTGCACTAAGTACATATTGGATTCTGCCCATTAATCATTCCAATAATTAACACAAATTAAAAACTTAATTATTAGGTGGGGTCATTTACAGTTTTGCATTTAACCTGTTGTAGAAGTAATACTGAGAACCTAACAACTAAACACATTGACCAACACTGTAAAACAACATCTGTGATAGAGTGGTACCTATATTAAACTATAATACTCAGCTTGATTGTCATGATGACAAGCAGATATGTGAGTTCAAACTACTGAAGTTTGAACTCACAACTGAAATGTAAGCATTACAAGATCTGATGATGCTAGCAATTTTTTTCAAACGAGGAAAACCACTGGGCAAAAATGAATGTTGAGTGTCTTTTTCTCACTATTTTCTCTTTTTATTATGCATCTGTCTTTCTGTAGGAACGGAATTAATCTCAGGTATCTACAATTTGTGGCAGTTGGAATAGTTGGCAAATACACTGTTAATTTTCCACCTATGACTTAGTGGAATGTACTTACAGAAAGAGTCATAAAATAGATCCATTACCAAATAAACTATATAAGGATGTTTTGGCCCAGGGCACAGCCTTCTGGTTATCTTTAGAATATAACCTTATCTATGCTAATATACTGTGCTAATATTAGAAGCTTTTATGTCCAAGACCCACATTTAGATTTCCCTGGATTTGATAATTTATAAATAATAGATATACTCTGTAAATCTCTTCCCAGTTTATAGCTCTTTTCAGCGGAGATGCAGATCTCTGAAAAACAGATTTTAAATAAGCTTGCTGTCTTCTCTAATGTACACCAGTATATTAGTTTTTTGCCATTTGTAGTTAAAGTTCACAAGCATTGGATCAACATGAAATCACGGGATCTCAGCACTTACCTAAGCTTCCCTTCAACTAAGCTGAGTTTAGCTTGTTTTTACGACTGGCCAAGTGATAGCTGCCTCGCCTGTTTTATTTAACTGAAGCTCTGTGAATGCCATCCATAACAAAAGTCTGACAGAGATAGCCATGGCAAAAGAAACAATTGCCCTCTCTGTCAGCTGAAGCTGGGGCAGGCTCTTGTGCAACTTTTACGTTTCAGCTGGGCATCAAAGAGAACGAAGTAGACTTTGGTAAGAAGACTTAAAATAGGCCCATGGCAATCCCAAGGCTGAGTAGATACTCAGCATTGAACTTCCAGCAAAAAGGGACAACTGATGACCTGCTGTGACCCCACCACGTGTCTGCTTGAGGAAGACTGGTGCCACTGACCTTTGGACCCAGAGAGGTGAGCATAACACCAAAGGAAAGAGGCAGCTATGAGTAAGTTTTCTTGCATAGCTATAGTAAAGGCACTAATTATACTAAAGGCACTATCTCTGGTAGGTCTGCCTATTACCTGGCTTGAGAAGTTATCCTCAGTGCATTCCAGGAGTCTCCTCGTTTGCTTATAGCTCACCTAGACATTCCCATTTTAATTCATTTCTAGATCGTCCATGTGTGTCTCAAACTACAACCATTAAACATATATATCTGCCTGGTGGAACAGTCAGTCTGTACTCTGGAGTCCTCTGATTCTAGACAAATTTAAACTTTTCCCCTCAAAATTAGTATATTTCAATAGGCAATCTTCATTATATTAAATGTGGTATCACTTTCTGGAGATGCAAATAACTTTCAGATGTCAGATTAATCTCCTGTATTTGACTGATGCTTTGCCTCATTGAAAAGGAAATGTTCCCTTACTTGCTTTTGCAGACTGTGTTTGTTCCAAAGAAAATGTCTTCTTTCTTGAACCTACTGTTATAGTAAATTTAATATTATTTTGTATCTTCCTAAATGTACTTAGTTCAAACATCTAGTGCAGGCAGTTCATCACTGGCTCTTGACTGAGGTCAGTAGTTACAACATTTAACCAGTTCACCATGACAAAAAGGGTGAGTGCAACATACTTCTCCTATGTGTATTGTAATGCAGCAAATACATTTTTTAAAAACTTGTTTTCAGCTCTGTGATCACAGATACCAAGCCTTTTATTTTCTCAAAACTGTTCAATGCTTTCTGTGCCACATGTTGATTGCTGGTACATTACTGATATAACTCTGTATCATCTGTATTTCATAATCAGAAACCAAATGGCTGAAACAGACTGATTTTGAGAAACATGAGCAAATTCAATCCAACCCAAAAATTTCCCTTTAAGATTCCTTGGAGTCTCCCTTTGAACGAAGTTGAAACTGTCAGAGTATTAAAAAAAAAAAGAAAAAAAGTAATTCTCTTTATGATACAGACATACTGTATGTAAAGCACAAAAAAGTATTTCTTCTCTGTAATGCAAAGGTCTCAACTGGAATACCATGTTTAACTTTGAACACTGTGCTTCAGAAGAGGTGGGCACTAATTAAAGAAAGTTCAGAAGAGAGCAGTAATAGTGATAAGCAATCTGGAAAAAAAATCCCCAGAAGAAAAGACTGAATTAATTGAGTTTCCTTTATTTAGAATGGAGGAAACTTGACGAGATCAAAAATAACATTGTTCATATATGCTGAAGCTTGTCACAAAAAGGAAGGTTCTCCGTGTCTAGGGGGAATAGAACAAAAAGGAATGAGCTAAAATTCAAGAAAAATTAAATGAGTTGTAAGTAGGGTAAGCACTAGAATATGAACGACTGGATTCTGTTAAAAGCAAGTTAAGAGAAGCATCTACCAGTTTCAGTTTCTATGTTTAGGAGCACCAAGCTGGGGTAGATAAACTTGTGAGGTATCCCCATGAATTAATTTTCTATTTGTTTACGATTCTGGAGGCAATCATGCCTTCTGCTTTACTAATATTCAATACACAAGGCTTATAAATACATTAATGTATATGTATTCAAAGCACTTAGCAGAAGATTCCAAAGTCTCCAAGAAAAATTAGATCAATTAATGAATAACATAATAAAATTAAATATTTAAATGCATTGAATATTAATTAAAAATCCCTAATAAATTTTAGAAAATGTGGGTAATCACTGTGTAAGAAAAGAAAGCAAATAATGGTTTATAACCTAGGCCTAGTTTATTTATTGCCCTTCAAGTATAGCTTCCTGGAGAACAAGAATGGTCCGTTCCAATGGGCAAAATGTCAAGCAAACATGGCAGAAGGTGAGCATGGATGAACATGGAGCTCCTGACTGAGCTCAGATATGAAAAGGAAGTATACAGATGGTGGAAGCAGGGACAGGCTACATGGGAGGAATACAAAGACGTCGCTCACACATAGGAATGGAGTGAGGAAGGCCAAAGCTCAGCTGGAGCTGACGCTAGCGAAGGAGGTGAAGAGCAACATTAAAGGCTTCTCTAAGTACATTGTCAGGAGCAGGAAGTTTAGGGCCTCTGTGGGGCAAGGGACCTGGTGACAAAGGTAGTGGAAAAGGACTTTTCCAAAAGGCCTTACTCTTTGATTCTATGATTCAAAGCTCTGAACATATTCAGTAAAGAAAAAGAGTATTTGAAGTAGTAAACAAAGTTAAATCAGAACACTATTTTAAAAGAAATTGGGCTGATACCATCAAAATAAACAGTGAGAAAACGAGTATCTGAATTTTAAAAAAACAAAAAAAACCAAAAACCAAACATGGCAGTAGATGTCCACATAGAAAAGTATAGTAAAATTATCCATAGTGTAAGAAAATTTTATATACAATCATAGAAAAATACAGATTTAATGCTAGGAGTCTTCTAATGCAACCTCTTCATCGCATCAAGCCTAATCTCCACATTAAAGCAGGTTGCTCAAGGCTTATTACAGTCAAGTTCTGGAAATCACTAGGGATGAATATCCCACAACCTCTCTAGGATACCTGTTCCAGGGTTTAGTAATTTCCAAGGTGAAGATTTTTTTCCTCATATCTACTTGGAATTTTCTTTGCTGCAAAATGTCATCACTGTCCTTATGTTGCATGCCTCAGAATAGTCTGGCTGCATCTTCTTTATGTCCCTTGAGGTAGTGGAAGACTGTAGTTAGGTACCTCTTTCTCTCTTTAGTGCTTCCTTCTGTAGTCTGAACAAGAATCTCAGCTACTCCAGCCTCTTCCTGTACATTGTATCATCCATCCCCCTAACCACCTTAGTGACCCTCTGCTGGACTTGTTCAGTTTGTTGCTATAGCTCTCATAATAGAGGGACCAAAACAGAGCACAGTATTCCAGATGCAGCTTCACAGATATTGAATAGAGGAGAAAAATCTCTTTCCTTAACCTGTTGCCTACATTCTTGCTAATGCAGTCCAAAAACTGGTGAACCTTCATCACCGCAACAGTGCATTGCTGCCTCATACTCAACTTGTTCTCAACCAGAACCCCTAGGCCCTTTTTTTCCTGCAGATATGCTTTGTAGCCAGTTGTCCCCAGCATATGTGCATACAGGAGGAGTTTTCTTTGCTGAACTTGGAAGCACATGATATATTCCTTCCTGACTGATTTCAAAATGCTTGGTTCTCACCTAGTATGTTGGAAGCCAAGAAGACAGGAAAGAACGTTAAGCAACAATACTATCAAATGTAGTTAAATAAGCATTGGAACAGGCTGCCCAGAGAGGTGGTGGAGTCACCATCCCTGGAAGTGTTCAAAAAAAGGGTAGATGTGGCACTTTGGGACATGGTTTAGTCTAGTCTACCCTTGATTGGTTTAGTATGGACTTGGTAGTGTAGGTTAATGGTTGGACTGGATGATCTTAAAGGTCTTTTCCAACCTAAATGATTCTATGATTCTATGATTCTAAGTAACACATCCTCATGTTTATCACTAAATGTCTAAACTTTGTTTATATCAAAATAAGAAATCAGAATTTGATTTCAAGTTAATAGCACTCATGGTTCAAATCAATATTTGATATCCTTTTTCTACAGGATTGTTAAGACTCAATAGCATGTGCAAGCTGGATAAATTGCACCAGCATTTTTCTCAATTAGCAAATTAAATTATATTAAAATCACTGGCGAACTGCCTTTATAATATTTTTGCTATCTTGGCTTTTTCCCTTTCTCTCTGTAAATGTTTTTGGTGTGAAGCTATGTTGATATCTGCCAGCACAGTAGTTCCCTCAGTCCTCAAAAAGCAGACATATGTTGGCACTTATCCATCTCTAATTTTGTCAGAGTACTTCACTTTCTCTCACAGTGCTCTTCCTGGCACAGATCTTTGCCAGCAACTGACAGAAAAACAACTGGAAATGGGAAGAAAAAAAAAAAAAAAAAATTATTTTCAGGGGCAATCCCTGTCAGCAGCACTACTCAACTGTGATCCATGCCAGAGATTGTCTCTTCTGCCTGCAGACATCTACATGGGAAACCTGTTGGTTTTGTTGCTGCTGCCATTAATTTCAGGGCCCCAGTTGTCTTTTAAAGAATATCCATTCAAGCCAATTGTTTGTATTAAGCTAGTTAGAAAAAGCAGCACTGCTGCAATCAAAATGGTCCTGATTTAATTTTCAAAATTTTGTGCAGGTATGCAAAACTGATATTTGAGATGTAGTACAGAGGTTTTAAAAAAAAAATTACAATTACAGTAAAACATCTATTTTAAAAAGATAAAGGATCCATGTATACTGCCCAAGACACATGGTATTCACAAATTTCTATCACATACAAAATTACTAGAATGTCCTAGAGCCCGGCTCTGCCTTCTCTACACCTCTCCCTTCAGGCATTTACGTGCATTGATAAGATTCCCCCATGGTCCTTACCTTGTCTAGCCTAAACAGCTCCAGATCTCTCAGCTTCTCCTCATATGACAAATGCTCTAACCTCTTCATCAGCTTTGTGGCTCTCACTGAGCTCACTCCATGTCTCTCTCGTACCGGGGGACCCGCGCTTGGACACAGAACTCCAGGTGTGTCTTAGCAGTGCTGCTGGCAATGGTCTGCCTAACGCAACCCAGGACACCGCTGGCCGCTCTCGCCTCAAGGGTACACCGCTGGCTCATGTTTAACTTCTTGTCTACCAGGGTCCCCAGGAGCTTCTCCGCTAAGCTGCTTTCCACGCAGTTATCCCCCAGCCTGTAATGGTGTATCTGTTTATTCCTCACCTGAGTTATTCAAATTTTCTTCAGCTTCACTGAGAAGTGAGTAATATTTCTTTGTAGTAGGAATGGTGTGTATATATATTCTGCAAGCATTTTTCTTAGACACCTTTACAATGTCTGATAACTTGAAAAATTCATCTAAAGTATGAGGCACTGACAGTTGTTTGAACGATAGGCCTTGTATATGCCAAAAGTTTTTCAAAACAGCTATATTATTTTGGAGAATAGATGTTTGGATATACATGACATTCAAGGCACATTTTATGCTGATATAAATAGTCTACACAGAGTCTGGAGCAAAAAATAAAAATCAAAACTAGCTAAGCTAATTTTGAATGGAAAGGGGGATTGTAATTTAATGTTTTGCGAAATCTCTAGTTTCTCATTGTGAGTTTCCCACAAAAAGACTTTTTACTGACCTATGATTACCAAAATTAAATTTTCATATTTCCACCACTAAGAGAATCTCATGGGACTGGAAGAGAATTACACTAGCTACTGTGTTCTTAAATACTTATGAATTCAATTTTATACACTGCAGGGCATTTTTTAATGCAAATTGCAATATATCAAGAATTTCCTTTAGAAAATATCACAATCATACTTTCAGTCAGCTGCCTACATGTTACTTAGAATGCAGTTGCCTACATGGTTGTATTAATAGTCTTACAGCATATTTCAGGGGTAGTTCTCTTCTTCTTCTACAAAGAAGTCAACAATCACTATCTTTTAAAAAAAATCTTATTTTGTCACAACTTTGAAAGTGTTCCAAGGAACTAGTACCAGTGCAGTGTTTTCCTACTACACTGAGGAAGAGAAGGAGGGCGGGGTTTGACAAAAAATTTAGATAGATGAATGAAAGTATTTGGCAGCAAGGAAGTCCGAAGTGTAAACAGCCTGTATTTTAGCAAATATTTCAAATCACTACTTACTGCATGACAGAGATATTCAAACACTCAACTTTCCATTAGAGTTGATGGAAAAACTCAGTATTGTTAGAACTGTTCCACAAATTAGTTAAATGACCTGTTAAATACCCTACTAGAGATCCTCCTCCTTTACTCCTGTTTTTCAATAAGAACTTTGAGGAAATCACACGTGTGTTTATATTCAAATTAAAACGTGAGTGCTCTAATTTACATAATGACATCACATAAAATACTACTCTGCTTTTCATTCGCATTTCAACCTAGGATAAAAAACCAAGTATGAGAGCTCTATGAGACACATATGTTATACTCCAGTAACTCAACAAATACACCAAAATTGCACGCTGGTATCCTTGAAATTAGCCTCAGTCATAAAAAGTCCTGATTTATACATTGCTGGTCCAGACTTGGTCCTCTTGAAAACTTCGGAAAGACTTCAGGTTTCTTTTTTGCATTCAGAGTCAGTGGGAATATAGTGGAGATTACACAGTTAAATTGTACCTAGACTTTCATTTTCTTTTTTTGATGATAGTGGTTTTGAGCTGAGAGTTTTGGACACGAACTTCTCAGCAGATATGAAAAACTTTAATTAATTTAGAAATGCTTAAGATATCATATGTAGCAAATGTCTCCAGAAGCATATAATTTGTGATGTTCCCAGACAGTTCCTCTCTGTGGGTGTTTTATTACTTTCATATGTATTTTGTCCAAACCTTGTTGATTACAGATCAATCAGACTCCTGAAGCATTTCAAGATACAGCTACTTTAAATGTCTCTTTTCCCTCAGGAGTATTATTATCTTATAATAAACACACCTCTTGCAGTCCTCTTCTTACTAATACAAGAGGGTTTTTATACATAAAAGTAAATTACTGTCTTCATTGAAAACTGCCAGATAAGGTTAGGATATTTCACGAGACATTACAAAAGATTAATTTAAAACATTCATGCAAAAATCTAGTGTACTCACAATGCTTTTCAAGCCTGGGAAATTTTATTTTATATTTTAAGTGTTCAGTGTGGAGACAAACGACACTACTTATCTTTTCTAAAAAGAAAAGATTGTGATTTTACATCTGCACAGCACATCAGTCTAACCTCAGAAGTCTTTCTATTGCATTAATAGTGCACAGCTTTAAAATATTTACATGTCATCTTAGAAACTAATTTCATAACAGAAAATGGAGGATAACCATTCACAGCTATGAATATGCAATTTTTTAAAATTGCCTTGAAACATGGTTAATGTAAGTTAAAACTATCATTTCCAGCTTGCAATAAGTAAAGAATGCAATCAAAGTTAATATATTTCTCTGATTTTCATATTTTTTATTTTTAATACTGAGTCAGTTCCTCAAAGTCAATGGAATGATTTCACTATCCAAAGATTTGCTCTTTTTTGCTATTAAAGTAGTATCAGCCCTGCGCCAGCTATTTTGTTGAAAAGATAGATGAAAAAGTTTCTTACCTTAAGAACCATATAACCTAAGGCTTTCCCCCTCCAATCAGATAAAGTAAGCAATCCAGCTAACTAGAACAAAAAATTATGTCACAATATTTTCCTTTGGGTGCTAAAGTTTTATTTTGTAAAATTCTGAGTAAAACAATGGACTTTCAAACAAAATATTTAAGGATTTTGGGAGATGAAATATAGCAAATAATTTTGTACACATTAAGGAAAACCTCCAAGGCATGAAATTAATTCCACAGTTAGAAGAGTATGGAAGCAGCATTGTAAAAGACTTTTGAGAGTTCTGCCGTAGATCATGTCATAAGTAGATTGGCTGACTAAAGGGAAAAACAGGGGAGTTTATTAGGACCCTGCCTTGAATAGAACAAAGGAGGAAAAGGTAAAAGAAAAAAGTAAGAGAAGAAAAAGAGATCAAAAGCTAGATAATCTAAAGCCTTTAAAAGAGAGTAAGATAATTTTGAACATTAACACGAAGTATAAGGAATCATATATCCCATTTTGAAACTTCTGGACAGATTTCTGACTGAAATGTTACATTAGCAGTTACAAATACTTTCTGACATCTGTACCGAAGGCCTTCAAATTTCCCCACCAATGTAAGAACCAAGAAGCAAGAGCCAACACACGTTTCCTGAAAACAGGCATAAAGTTCCGTTCACCTGCACACTCTATGACAGGGTAATTCCACACAACAGACATGAGAACTATGCCGATATAATACCAGATGTGAATGTCCAGCTGTGGGAGGAAGCAAACCACCAAGAGCTGCTGAGACGCCACCTTCAGTTACCATGGGAAACACAAACAGCATAACCCTTTGCCACAACACTGTTCCAGCCTTTGAACTTTCTTTCAGTCCTCTATCCATAGTCTCCTCAAGATGGACGTTAGGGTTTTATGGCTCTTGGTGATGCAAATACTTTATTATATGGTTCACTGGGTCCAGAACTAAAGGCACCGTTGTATTCAAAGATTCATATGTATCTATGTACACTATGCATGTGAGTTGCCCTCTAGGCAATCTAGTAGAGGAATATTTACTTTTTCTACAGTACTCAATTATAAAAAATTAAAAAATATAATTACTTTAATTTTATACTTTCAGATCCTCCAGTGAATTTGTGGCAACAACAACATTCACAGAGTAATTATAACTGTAGATGTTCAGTAACTTTACTTTCCATAGTGTTCTAGATTTGTTATTTTGCTAATCATAACCATACCACAGTTTGGATTTTCTTTCAAAATTCAGTTATGTATCTGCAATATATAAATTAATTGAAAAAATAGTTTTATATTAAGTTTGTGTCACTTTAAATCACTGTAATTCTAACATACTTAAAGAAGCCTTATTTCAATTTAATCTTACTTTGCATATGGTATTTTGAGATTGCTAATTCTTAAGCTTTCTTCATAAAATAATTCATAAAAGATCTCTCATTTTCTGGTACACATAAAATTGGATTATTTTTTCCCATTTGATATTTGTCATAGATTTCCTTTTTAAATAATTGAACACCAGCTTGTGTCCAAATGCGGTAAGTTATTGTAGAGCCATCCGTGTTCTTTCAATTCCATTTAAAATATCTGAAAGAGCATTCCAAAGTAATCAGACTTAACACTGCAGCCAAGTCACCATCCAGCCCCCAAAAGCAGAATTAGCTAATCATAAAACATTCTTGCTGGAAGATTAGTTTAAATGCGCATTGCATAGTCACTTTTTTCTATGATTTCTTTTAATCACTTTGATACAGGTTAAGCTTTTCCCCAGAAACTTTGGAGCCTATTTCTTTCTTCCTTCATGAACAAAATGTCATACATAATGCACTGTCTCTCCTTGTCTAAACAGTGAAATGAACCATTTAAAAGAACTTTTTATCTTATGAGAATTCTACAAGTTTCAATTCCTAATAGATTATGATGTTCACTCTACCGCTTCCACTACTGTTGCTACCTAACGAATTAAGTATTATCTGTCAAAAGAATATATCATTAAAAAAACACAGAATAATTTGTTCTGTCTCCAGAAGATAAAAAATATTAATTTCTGATGGTGGTAGCATTATACCTGTTTCTGCAGCTGAACCCAAGTAGCAGTCCTAAGTAGCAGTTACAGGAACTGAAGAAGCTTCCTTGCAATATATTTATTTTCTGGTAGCTAAAAGAAACCCTGGGGACAAGCCGGACACCACATCACAAAGAAAAAAATGTCTCTTCTCTTGGTGAATGGAATTCCATTGTATCAGTGAGGAAGTAGGTACAATTCAAACTACAAAACATTACAATGAGCTGAAGCAATATCTTTAAGGGATGGACCAGGCCACCTCATGTTTCTCATCTCTCCAGTCAAAGAAGATGATCTAGAAAAATAAATAAAGTAGTCTGGGCTTAATTCACTGCAAAGGAATAATAGAATTCAATGGCAGGACTCATTTATTTATAACAGCTTGTCCCCTAGAACATCTTCTGCCTAATACCTGGATGCTGGTTTCATGCCATTAACCTATAGTCATAAACTCACAATTTCCATGAATACCAAAGTCCCAGTTAGGGATCATGTTATAAGAAAAGAAAAAGAGAAAAAAGAAGAAAAAAAAGAAAAATCAACGTGCAACTTCAGACCTTCACTTTTCTCCCAAAGCTCTGTTTCTACATATTAAAGACTGTTTCAGACACACCTTAATATTTACTACAAAAACCTATTTTTTGACATGTTGACAATATTAATATCTGCATCACAGACATTAAATTCCTCCAGTCCACTAATCTTTGTTTTTAATAAGCTTGGGAAGTATTTATGCTCTGAAGAAAACTAAAAGTCTTTTTAACCTGCTATGGCAACATATCCAGGAGAATTTCTTCATTATCCCTCTAAAACATATAGCTGCGTACTCCCTAACATGTAATCTGTCCTATTTCATTGATCCAGGTTGCAGTGGATAGGCTCACTGGATTTTCAGTTCCAGGTGGAAATTATTGAATCCCATGGAGTTTAAAAGCACCAAAAAAACTTTTTTTTTTTTTTTCTTCTTGCATGTCCTTCTAGTCTACTGAGTGCTCTTCTAGACCATTCTAGAAAGAATGTTTCTGTATTCATTCCAAAGAAAAAACAATGCCTTCACAGGCTGTCCAGCTAGCAACATTAATCAAGGGAGGAAATGTCTGAACATCATTTGACAAAACATTATTAGACTCTTTTGAATGTAGAAAACAATGTTCTGTAGTGCATACCAGAATAAATGTAAGTCTGGTTGGCATCTGAGGGACATTTAGGTTTAGAGATTTTTACTGATTAATAAGTGTCCCAAAGTCTTTTTTGGGATATGAGGGTATTTTTTGTAAAGGAAAGATAATTATCTGGCTTTGCACATGAATATTTCCACTGGTATTTATTTATTTATTTATTTATTTTTCTTAGGTCATTTTTTTCTGGTTTTATCTGCACTTTTAATTATCTCCAAACACTGCTGTAATAGGTGTTTGGTTTTATTTTTATTCATTAAAAATTAACAGGAAGATAGGAACATTTTCCTCTCTTTAACAACATTTTATATTACTTGTGCATGAATCCTATTTGTTTCATTTGAATCTTTCACTGTCAAAAGATTTATTTGGATTTATTAAATAACAGATGATAATAACATTTGCATATGCAGCAAAAAATGTACATTTGGAAACTGTAATGAGCATAAATTAAACATAGCTGAAAACAAAAGACAGGTACTTTGTTTAATTCCTGTAGCACTTTAAAATGATGGTTCAGTTAATCAATGATGAGTTAACAGTGCAAATCTTATATTAATACTTGTGACATGTACATTAATAGCTAATTGGAACATTGTGATGAATGTTACTACAATAAATACCATGAATTAATGAATAGGACATTATTTTTTTGCAGTTTCTGACCAAATGATGGGTTCTATTGATTAAATAATCTCTTAATCCTTCAATGTCATGGACTATCATGCTAAAATAATGCCTGTTTCCAAAGCATAATGTTTGTCTTTGGTACTGACAAAACTGAGACTGAGTTAGCTACCAAGCAGGGACTCTGCAAACTAAGAATGTGGGGGATGGGATATTGATGATAATGCCACAGCACAGACATATACCTCCTGTACAATCAGGTGTGGTAAAAGAATGGCAAGGTTAGTATCAAGCAAGAGTCCTTTCAGGGAGGCAAAGGTAGTCAGTAGCTGTGTTTTAATTTTATTTTAATCTGATTTAATTGTTCTTAGCCAATTAAATATGGGACAGTTTTAGACTTTCTATTTCTTCTTTCTCCCTTACAGAAAATGAAAAGGAAAGGGAAAAGGACAAGGAAAAGAGAAAAGGAAAAGAGGAAAAGAAGAAAAAAGATAAAGGAAAGGGAAAAGTAAAGGGAAACAGTATGAGAAAGTGAAAGAGAAAGATAGAAAAGGAAAGGGAAAAAGGGAAAAAGGGAAAAAGGGAAAAAGGGAAAAAGGAAAAAAGGGAAAAGAAGACCCCTGCTCCTTATTTTTTCATGACAACTTCGAAAGAACTTTATTAAACAACTCTGTACATTTTTTTTCCTAGAGAGAGGGGAAAAAAAAAAGCTTATACTAAATGTCACTTTTTTCTTGATCTGAAATAGGATACATGAAAATACTGAAATTACTCTAGATTAAAGGTCTAAGAAAACACTGAACAAATGCAGAAAAGTAGAGCTATTTACTGTACCTTTTATTTTTTATTCTGCAATCTGTAAATGCTAAATAATAGCAGAAGACCACATGCTAAATGGTCTTTTCAAATATTCCCAGGCTTTTGCTTTCACCAGAAAAACTGACTTAATCTATTCTGGAATTTATGTGCTCAGGAAGAATGAGTAAAGTGCTTGGCAAAGAGATCTGGTCTCACAATCCTAAAATGTCTTTCCTTAAAAAGTTGGTGCAACTGTAACCTACATGTAAATAGTTACCCCTCTATCATTACAAAGTACAGTCAGACCATATTTTAACTTAATATTTTCTTTCATCTGTTATTAAGGGTTTGTGTAAACTGAAATGAAAAAAGAAATTAAAATTAAGCAATTTAAAATTAAATTAAACAAATGTTATAAATGCAGTGTGAGCATACTGAACCATTTTCTTAAAGTCTCATGAAGGAAAACAAACATGATTTCTTTAACTTTCATGCACAAGCCTTAAGTTAAAATAGTATGTTTAGACAGTATGGGTGAATATAGAAGTCCAAAGCTGCTGCTTGTGAAAAAGATACGAAGGGTATAACAGTAGCCTTTGGCTATGCTTGTGCCACAGAAAAGTAATCTGAAGCTGAGGTCTGCATCCCTGAGATGATTTTATAATATCCTTATTCAGAGGCTTAACTTCACAAATTCATGCATAGGATTTGATTTTGGGCCTTTAGTATTGCCTATACAAAATGTATGGTTTTTTTCCAAAAACATAAAATAAAGTGATTCTAGATGCTTATCAGGTCACTCACTTGGGACTTTTTTATGCGTGCGGATTTTTTTTTTTTGAGGAAAACTTTCGAGTGAGATGAAAGATTGTAAGTAATCTTTTTCCAAGGAAAGGCTAACGTGCACAAGAAAAAAATCTCCTCCAGGAGAATTTAGTACAGCTGAAGATAACATGGGATTACAAAGTCATCTCTGCTTGGCTCCCTCTGCACCTAATCATTCATATTGCCTAACTTGCAATTCTCACTTTGGTTCTGTTCTGGAGAAACCAACTCATTCCTGAGGCAGGAAAACTGAGGCACTGGAAGGAGAAAATAGAAAAGAGTGGCTCAGACTGAGAGGAGATACAGATCCAGCCTCTCCAGCTAAATGTGTCACTGATTTGAATTCCCTTGGCATGACTGATAAAAAATAAATTAGACATAATTCAAGGGATCTGTTTTTGGTTTTGGTTTTGTTCAGTGAAAACTCAGAAAGGGAATTCTTTTAAGTTGGAATAGTAGTCATTTACACTTATGCATTTCACACATTTTTCTCTCTATTTATATGACAAGAAGCTTAAATAGAAACCTTCCTGACAAAATATGCCAGCCTCTCTCATAAACCTAATCAAATACCAGTAAACGATCGATAAACAAGATGCTGTCAT
The DNA here is from genome assembly GCF_030463565.1 of Pelecanus crispus. Classification (NCBI taxonomy): domain Eukaryota; kingdom Metazoa; phylum Chordata; class Aves; order Pelecaniformes; family Pelecanidae; genus Pelecanus; species Pelecanus crispus. Next base: position 62,991,280 of record NC_134646.1, on the reverse strand, counting down.
GTCCCAGCTGTCAGCTTCAGCACACTATTGCTGTGTGGCATGTTAAAGGGCAAATGAGCTGTATTAACCTAATCCCTAGATAGAAGCTTAGAAAAGAGATTTTTTTTTCCTAATAAAATGTTAAAAGTAGAGATTTTAAGGACTTCCTCAGTCAAATACAAATTCTTATTGCAACACATCAAAGGGCTGAAACTCAATGTCTCCCAGATTTGGGAAGCTATAGCCAAGAAGCTTGTGATTTTATAATTAATGGAAAGAAGCATGTTTCTAAAAAGCATTTCAGAAAACTGTCAGAAAGCAACAAGATTGCAATTTGATATTTTCTCTTTTCTGGTTCACACTGGATAATTCTCAAAAGAATCACACGAAGCAGACTGCGCAGCACCCCTATGTTTCTGCTCTTTGCTGAGCTTGTCTTCTTACAGGCTGTACAATGTAGAAGGCAAATAAATCTCTAGAAGATAGTAGGAAAAGTTACATAAAAATATACCTTCCTCTAGAAATTTCTCTAGAAAATAAAATCTGTATAAACCCCATGCTTCAAAGACATAAATCCATATAAAATGATTAGTACATGGGTTATCTTAAATATATACAAGAGCAACTGGTCTAGAAAGGCTGGGCTAATGATCTCTCCAACACTAAGCATTAACCTTTTGGAGTGCCTCTCAAAGGGGCTTCTTAGTAACAGCCATTAAAGAATTATATACCGAGTTCTTGAAATGTTGTCTAATGATGAGTTATACATATTAATTAATTAGTTAATATTTGTAAAGTGCTTTGAAAAGGAAAAGGAGAATGTATCGGTGCGTGCTATTACTATGCGGTATTTTTTGCCCTAGCTGTTCCTAAGCAGATATCTGAGGCAATGTAGCTATGGCTTGTTTGAGAACACTGTTATTTTTCATTCCAGTGCTGTACCATTCAGGTTTTGCAAAACACTGAATTTAGCATAGAGTCAGGAGTAGACTTGGAACAGTCCTTGCTCTATGGAGTGTATTTACATAAACACACTTGGCTGTGTATGGAAGTGCATAGTTCTATTCTTACATTAAACACACAACACTTGAACAATAATGGCTTTAAAAACATTGAAATGTCTATGTATTTGAGGGCATGGCTTTTGAGAATAATTCACTTTGGTACCCAGGCCCAAGATGCCCAAGACCTTGGAACTATCAAAGTCTCAGACTATGCTTTTTCACAGAGAAGTCAGAAATTGGTCACCCATGAAGTGATGCTTTTCCATGACTTGTTTATGCAAACCAAGTTCTTTGCCAGGTCTGCCAAGTCACCATAGTAGGTGACAGTGGGTGATGCCCAGGCATCCACTTGAAAATGACTGCATGAAATGTTTCTGTATTGAACAGCTGATTTCAGTAGGAGGGCTTAGTGTAGTCTGTGGATGATGCTAAAAGAGTCATGAAACCTTCATCTACTGCATGTTAAATACTCCAAATCCGTAAATTTTTTAAAGTTTTTTTTTTTATTTTTTTAACAGAACTACATACAGAAAAAAATGTACCTCCAATAACATTCTGAGAAGATTGATTTTTCTCTTGTAAACTGTAGATTTCTCTGATGTGTTTACAGTTTTATTATTTGGCCAGATTTAGGCACCAGCATCCAGTTTTTCAGTTTTGGTTCAGTTTTTCTATCTCAGAGAGGGAGAAAGAGACTATAACTCCTACCATAATCCTAGTCTACTTCCTTCTTTGAGTCTAAGATTCCCTTAGAAAAAGTTTTTCTCACCTATACTTTTTCCCAATATACTTTTATTCCCTTGAACTATTTTTTCCTCTTTGTCACCCTGGAGTGGTATCCCATGACTGCACTAAATGGATTTTTTAAAAATATATATTTCATATAACTGAGTACAGATTATTTTTGTGCAAATTTCCAGACAAGAAGAAACTTGTAGCAAAGATAACTGAAATGAAAAAAACTTTTGGTTTATTTAGTGCAAATAGTTGTTATTCAAAACCAGTTTATCCTAATAAAAGAGCAAAAATAAAATGTACCAGTGGAAAAATATAATTGTAATTAATCATTGTAAACCACTAAAGCACAGCTGTCACTTTTACTGAACTATTACAGGGGGCATTGGCAGCACCAAGTAAATAAATCTTTTTTTCTTTTTAGATTTTATGGAATGGAATACTATGTTCTTCAAAATTATGCAGTTTATAGAACAATGATTTATGGAAAAATTACAGAAATAATTAAACTTGACAAACCCTTTGAATTTCAATATCACTTCTTCACTTCTGTAACTTCCTTCTAATTTTTACCTTTCATTTTCTGCTTTGGTATAAAAACTTCATGCTGAGCTGTCATAGTAACTATATGCATGTAACAGCATAAGATGCAATTTGCTTTTGGAACAGAGGGTAATAATGGAACTGGACATGGCGACAATATATTGCGAATTGTGAAAAACAGGAGAAATTGATAGTCCATTTTCTAAGAAAGCCCTTGCTAATTATTAGTTTTGTTTAGGGTAGATCTTTTGTTTCAGTAATCACATGAGAATTTATCTAAAGCTATTTACTGAACACATGAGCATACAAAAGATGACTTTTAAGGATAAAGTTGTATGAAGCTCTAGGACCCTGGACTGGAAAAAGTCTAGGGGATCAAAATCAATATGGAAATGAAGTTGAACAAGCTGTGGGGAACTAAAAAGGAAACACAGTGAATCATTAAAAAAACCCTAAACATGATGAGAATGTCCAAAAGTTTTATCTTACAGGCAATAAATAACAACATAATATAAAAAAGCTTAGCAAGAATGTGAGGGATAGTGAGACATATGTAACCTGAAAAGGAATCTAATCTTAAACAACATTTTAAACTTTTAAGCAAAGAGGCTTTCAGTAAAATGCAAGCAGGCTTGCATGCATACAGGTATCCAAACAGCCTTATGGCTCTTTTAATACATGCAGAACCAAAAGCTTAAGTGAAAAATCAGTAAGAGAAATTAAAATGGTGATAGACATATGCATAAGGGGGAAAAACAAACACGCTTTTCTATTTTCTGGTGTCTTAATCCATTCTTCTCTTAACCCCATGTGGGTTTTATGCCACATAACAGGTGAATTTTGTGCCAGCACTTCTTCCTAAAAGCTACATTTTTACCTTCAGCAGTTTCAGTGATAATCCATTCACTGTTATTTTCTGATATTTCTTCAAATAACATTTTCAGGAACTGTCAGGCCAAAGATACTAATTGACACTATCCCATTTACATCTAAATGCTTCTTCTTACCTTTAGTCTGGTTGAATTATTTGCATAGACCTTAACACTAGTGTCAGCAAATAATCTAATGCAGTACATAAAAAAAACCCCTATTTTTTTGTAGCTTGATTTCTGCCAATTTAAGCTCTGCAGTTTCAGAAGCATTACAAGTCAATGGTGGAAAAATGGGCAGTAAGACTTGATTTAGAACTCCTCATTAACCACAATTCTGCTGAGTATGACTAGCGAGGTCTCATAAAACGTTGGTTTAGTTGTGAACATTTGTTCTAATATGGAACTTGTCTGAGGAAAAATATTATATTTATTGTTGTATTTTCTTTATTGGAAGGAATTTCTAAGTTTAAAGTTCTACTTCTCAGTGTGCTAATCACTGTACACACAGGTAGGAGCTGGCCATCAAGAAGAAAAATGCTGAGTGAAACATCATTCCATTAAAAAAGACTTTCAGACAAATATTCTCCATTTTGTTTGGATTTTGCCTAAGGAAAAAAAAAATGAAGCATAAGTGAGATCTTTGAAATGTTTCTGCTTTTGGATTGGCTGTTGGGCTGCTTGACGGTGAGAAAACCCAAATGTACTTGAAAAATTTAACCAAACAGCCACTCACAGAGCAGAAGCAAAGTAGATGTCTGCCAAAAGACTCCTGGAAATGTAGGTATACAGAGAAGTTCAGCTTTTTTCAACCACTAACATACACAAAATCCTTTGTGCAAGAAGTCTTGTCCTTTCAGTACCAGTAGGTTTGCACTCTCAGTAGAATATCGTCTTTCAGAAAAGAAAGCCCACTGTAGTATTCACCTACACAGATTTCTTAATGGGAAAGCACCATTAGAGGTGACAGCTGGTTGCTTTAATACTCCTACTAAATCTGGCTCTAATATCTGTCTTACCATGTTCTTCCAGAGCACATTATCATAAGCCCAACAGCAACTAGTTACCTGTTCACCTGCACTAGGATTCATTGCTTTGCACAGAAGGGATAGATTTCAGTGATGGGTCATACCTTCTAGGATTAAGTTTGCCCTGAAACGTTGGGTTTTCTCTGCATAATTAACAACAAAAAAATTGCAACAGTGAAGCAAATAGGCTTGTTAGATTTATATTACACTTCTTCCCTTAGCTTTAGATTCCATAAAAAAAATGAAAGGTTACCCTAAAGATGAATGCTATAATAAGCTAGGGTGATCTGTACGCAAGACTATTCTTTCCATGTACCTAATTTTATAATGCATTATTCCTTGTTCAAGTGACACTGTTTTTTCCTGATCCTTGTAATCATGACTCAACCTCTTGGGAACAGAGACTCATTTATTGTGATTCTTTCCTCAGAGGACTTTTGAATTGCTTGTGGCTTGCTCAGAATGCACCAGCAGAGTTGTCACTGAGTGGAACAGGTATTGCGCTGGCTGTGCATTCTTTACATTGCTACCTACAGATTGATGGATTGATCTGAAAATGCCACAGGCAGTTTTAAAACCCCTTGCTGGGATTGGCCTGGGATTGGCTTTAGCAAGATCTGAGGCTCACTGGCTGAAATTTGTGCTGATGCCTATCACTTCTCAAACACCACTACTATTTAGTGTTTCTAGTTGCATGCCCCAAGTCAGCAGGCAATCACACTTCTGCTGCACTGGCCCATATGGTATGGAAGACAGCGTCCACTAAAATCCACCTAATTTGTCCATGTTTCTTTTCTACAGGAATCTAAAATCCTTTCCTCTATGCAAATTGTCACCCCTCTCCTGTTTCCCACTCCCCCCAGCATGGATCAGCCTCTGAGAACTCATCTGTAAAGTCCCCTGCTAGCTCCAGTTTCAAATTCTTTCAGTGAGCCGATTTCTGCCAGTATTGCTTTTGCAAACCTTGGTACTATGTGGAGAAAATGTCTTCTGCCACTCCTTTTCCTTGTGTGTCTGTGTGTTATTTTAAGAAGAATGGGAAATTTCAGATTTCACTATGTACGAGTACTTCTGTCAACAGTAAGATCTGGTTTAGCACGATCTGCTGGCCACACTTTTATTACCCCTATTTACTTTTAATAGTTGATGCTTAAGCATGTCATATCTTGGTATAGTTTTATTACTCTGTGTATGTGTACATATATGCACTTTTGATAACGTGCAAGTGCCATTACTAAGCAAAAAGAAATGCTAGGAATACAATTAATAACCACAGTTAGTATTAAGGATATACTGTATCATCCTACATTATCATTTCTGTATTAACAGGAATTTTTACTGTGCGCCCTATATTGAACGGCATCTTACATCCAGCAGAATAAACTCACTCTGAGTTTAGTGGCATCTTTGTTATAGGGCATACATTTTCAGACCACCTGTACTCTTGTTTTTTGAGATGAAACTAGGTTTCTCCAAGGACTCGGCAGAATTTGAGCTAAAGGCTTTGCTTCTAAGCCTTCATCTGCTAAGCACCTTCTTTTATGAAGGGATTGCACTAGACCTCAGGCCAGCCAGGGGTTCCCAAGCAGAAGCAACGCTCTGTGATCAGCACGGAGGAAGCCAGCAGGGATATCAGGAAGGGTTGTTCACACCTCCCCTTTGTCAGCTGCCAGCATATGTTACAAGGCCCTTCTCTCTTTCTCTCAGTGTGAGCTAAATTGTTCTTTAGCTAGTTTTCTCTTTCAGAGTGTTGTGTGCTGCTATTACCAGGGAAGAAGAATTTCAGTTCTAGCAAACCTAACCTATTTTGAATACCCAGATCTTTTACTGACTGAGGATATATCAGAATAAACAAACAAACAAACAAATACTGCTCCTCTTTAGTTATTGCCTTTGTTTTAAGAACAAGGACACTGAGATCAGTTTTATAAACATAACACGCTAAAATATTAGCTTATCCACTCTATACATTACAACAAGTTTTATAAATCTGAATTCCTGGCAGCTTCATTTCACGGTGCTGCAACATTTGAGTCCCCAGAGGATGCTGAAGGTAAAGCTTAGTAATTTCAACATGTTCTAAGGTCAAAACACCTACCCACTCCCAGAAGGCAACAGAATAGCAAACATAACCACCAGGTCTAATATTGTACAAATAGTACCAAGAGAGAGAAATGCGTTAAACGAACAGGGAATATGCATCAAACCTTGTTATGTTCCCCTCACATAGAAAACGGCTGATACAGTGTTGATGCTATTCTGTTTTATGTTGCAACATGCACATTTCTCACAGGTAATGAGGAGTACAGGCTTCAGTTTAGGCTCCTTTTTTTCATTTTTGAAGTTTCAGCACAGTCAGAGTGAAAGCACTTGTTAGACTCTTAATGGTATTTCAGCATTTGTTTAACTTTGACTGTGCAGCGGAGTGACACCACATAAACAGAACAAAAGATTCCTATAATTTCTTTTGTTGGGTGGCTTTTTCTGATCGTCATCCAATAGAGAAAACTTATGCATAAGCTGACTTAAAGGGAAGGCATCTAAAATAATCCTGAAATATATCCAAGAAAAAGAAAAGTAGTGGCCTAGTATATGTTATTTGTCTAGATGCCCTTGTAGATAATAAAACAGACCCCTCCAGAGGATAATTCATCCCATCCTACAGGGGTGAATCTGCATGGACTGCACCACTTTCTCCAGTGACTGTAGATTCAGCTATCTTCCTAAGGATGAAGTTAGGTCAGCCTTTACTGTGGAATCTAGATAGTTCAGAGATACATGAAAGGACGTAGTATAACGTTAAATCACTTAAAAATTAAGGCACTGACATCCTTAGGTGCATAATGAAGCCACTATAGCTCAGTACAAATGTGAACGACAAGCAGGACTCACAATATTATACTGTTCCATACTGACAGTTTGAATACCAAGGACAGAAACACCAGGAAATGTAAAAGAATGTACAATAATCACTCCCCAAACTAAAAAACTGAAATATTTCATTATTCATTATATCAAAGGAAAACAATCTTATTCATCAAATACCAGAAAGGGTGCTTGATGATAAAGTAGGGAAACCAAAATTATTTCAAGATTCCTATAAAAGTCAGAAAAATTTTATTTAATCGAAGCCATGAAATATTATTCTGTACTAATCATCAACAACCTCAATTCATATGATTTCTATGTCTAGTTATTATGATTTTATTTAAGCCAGGCTAAAAAATGGAAATAACCAGGCAGCTGTCCAGTGTTTTAGACAAAAAAAAAAAAAAAAAAAAAAAAAAAATCTGAATAATCTTCCTGTGTGGAATGAATTGTGAAAGCTTTTTTCCTCCAGGGATTCATATAGAATATTAATATTACAAGTCTAAAAGGTAACAACAATTGGTTAGAAAATTTCTCTAAATAATTCAGAACCAAACCAACCATATATAAGTCTTAAATGTGGATGTTATGTGAGTTTTTATCTTCATAATATTTACTTTCTCAGAAACCCAGTGACCACTCCTAAGGGGATCCTAGGAAATAAAATTTAAAATTGTAAAATATTTTGAGGTTCTTAGATGAAAGTTGTCAGGCACATGCCCAATATGAAATCTATTATTAAAGATTTAAACTGTCAGAAAATGTAAAGTTTTCTTTTTTTTTTCTTTTTTTTTGTGATACCTCCTGCACTTGTGAAGACACATTTGAACAAAAAGACTAAAGTCCAGACCCACAAAGTTTTTAATTTCAATGTTTGTCACTGCCTCAATAAATCAAAGTGGCCCATATTTTATTTGTGGAACAGAAATATTAATGTTAGGGGTAAGTTCTTCAAGAATGACGTACAGTGCAGCTACAGCTATTGCAATGCATTATCATGCGCTAGGAAACAGGCTAGAAATAGTACACATAGGAAAAAGGCCAGAAAAATACCTTACAGGACATCAGTCTATCCCCATTAATGAATAAATTATAGAATCTTTTCCAAAAATATGTTATTTCTTGTTATGGTCTAAAATGTTTGTACTCATATTGATATTCTCCTAGCTCTGCTGGAGATCTGTTCTTGTTATGGCTTTATACCATTGGTGGGTTACAGTCACTTTAACAACTGAACGTCAAACAGATCCCATTCTCTTTACACAACTCTGAAGACTGTGAGGATGCTGGTAATCATGTAGACACCAATTTATCAGCACTTGGACACTACCATACATCTTTACAAGATGTTTTGATATTCTCCTTTAGTTTTCTCTCTGCTTTCCTCCAGTCTTTCATCATACTAATTTCTATCTAACATTACTACTTTCTTTTTTTTTAAAGTTAGTTTCCTGAAAGGACCATTAAAAAAACATAAAGCAAATTCAGTAAATGAAAAATTAGTCTGTAGGAAAAACAAGTTCTAAATTCAAATTAAGGAAGTAAAGATGTCCTGGAAGGCTGAATCAGTAATTTAAGACAGCACCATTTGTTCTTCACATTAGTTTGTTATTCTGATTTCCTATTCTTCACAAAAGCTCTACATCTGCTAATAGTCCCATCTTCATAAACACATTACCTTCTCTGATCTACAATGATTTTAGAAGAATCATGTTAAAAGGCATTTTCCCATTAAGGATTTGCATTGATCTTCACCATGATTTTCATTGGAAAACACCAGCCTTGTATTCAAAGAAGATTCTGCTTATATTCATACAGTGAAAGTAAACAAAACCAGCCCTTTTGTACATAATAATTACTAATAGTGAGTTACAAACCAGTGTTTGAGTTACAAAAAGTAATACATAATGTTTTCAGCACTTTCTGGTTGCAAAAATAAACATTATTCTCAGCCTAGAATTTTAGTATGTCAACATTAAGTCTTTTAAATCTACAAAATTGTAATTAACAAAAATTCTAATGTTCTGATTAATGATAATCTGCTTGCATTAGACTGGTCCATAAAAATGTCCTATCTGTGTGGTAATCTGTGGTAAGCAGGGAATCTGTATGATTTTTGCCCCCTAAATTCCTATGTTTCAGTATTTTCTTCACATATGAGATGACTGCAAGTACATAAAAAGTAAACCAAGTCCTATGTAGTCAAATAGAGGGAAGCCAAACAGCAGTTCTGGTGATGCTACAGCTCATTAAAGATGTAAATTAAAAATACTAACAACATACAGATTTGCTTAACCTTTTACCAGTATGCAAATTTCTAATCTGATCCTCATATAAGGTTGGTTGATTTATTACAAAGTTTAATAAAGAAGTCTCTTGAGGCATTAAAACTGAAAGTTCATTGTCAGAGACATTACCTCAGTAGCATAGTTTGGGATTAGTTTCAAACTTGTTTTTGTGAAGATTATCTATTTCACTTTGGATAGAGAAATTGGATATGTTCATAGATGGTTCTGGACAATATTCATAGGTGTTCAATTGTAGAATTTAAGTTGGAGGAAAAATCTCTTATATATGCTTCTACTGGTCAAAGCTAGGTTCTCTTTGAGGGACTTTATTACTAGTTCATTACAATAACTTCAAAGAGCACATGTTGAAGGTCAGTTCACTTTTTGGATGCATCTGATTCCTGTTTGTCTTACAGGATATATGAAAATACCACATTTCCAAATATTTTTTTTCCCCAAAAAGAAATTTCCATAGAAAAACACAGTGTTTCTGGGTCTGGTGATTCTCTCCCAAATCTTATAGTATTTAGCTCAAGATTTTAATTTCTGTTTTGTTCTCTTCACAGTGCTTACTGCTGTAGATGAAAGTGTGAATAAAATGTTTAGATGATGTGCATTCTCCCATGCATGTTTTTAACTCCTTCCATCTATTAAATAAAAAAGTCTGTCCCTTACGGCTACAGAAAAAAACCACTTGGAAATGTGACTTGAATGAACTGAGAAAGACAGAAAATGATGTCATGCTATCTATGTTTCTGAAGTACCGACTCAAAGAACAAGCCAAGGTTGTACAAGACAAAAGTGGGTATATGATCAAGTTGATCTACTGTGTACTGGCTGAAAGACTTTATTAATGTAATTAAAGCACAGAAGCTGATGTTTAGTATTTAGTGTGTAGAAGCTCTTTCAATATTTGCTTATTAGCATAATGGGAAAAGCTGAACATATGGATGGGACTAGGAAATATCTCTCTTCGTATCTGACACTGACATTCTGTTCCAATCTCCACTTCAAAAGGTATGAGTAGCAACTGTTGGTCCTAGATTTTCTTTCCAATTTTTACCACACAATTGTCTGAATTAACAGACAATTGTTCCTGATAGTCTGTATTTTAAAAAAGTTGGTAAGGTATGTATGATTCTATCTTCCAAAGTAATTATTGAATTTAAACACAATAAAATAAGTTAAACCTCTATATTCAATGTATCAGGATTTCTTTGCAGGTACACTCAGGTATGGCAGCAGCATCATATACCCAGATAAAAAGAAGAGCCCTCTGCACTTCTCCGAGTTTATCTTTACAGCTTCCATTGAAATTCCACTTACACAACACTGTAATTACTCCAGCCTTGTTGCAGTTGAAGTAACTCAAAGAGTACAGTTTGGAATCACTTTGTCACATGCCAAACAGCAGGCAGTAAATCTCTGACAACATAAATTAGCCACTTACTGAAATAAGGAGTAACGATTAATCACCTCAGAGAATACCTGGCAGAATTACCCATCCCTGCAACTACTATTCCTTACTGACAAACACTGTACAATAATTCCAGCACATGCTGCATCATCACATAGCTGAACACATAATGCTTACAAACTGAAAGAAGGTAAAGTATCCCTAAGATTCATCTTGATTATACCAGGAGAGACAAAAGCCCCTGCCAATGTACTTATGTGAAAATTATTTTTTTATTTTATTCATGATTTATGGTGTATGTGAGTTGCCTGATGGAATAATACTAAATTTTATTTATGAGAATTATTTTCTTTTGAACAAATGAAATCATTCAGAAAGCTGTAATTCTCGGTTAATTTTACAGTTTTTTCCCCTAGATATAATATTGTTCTATTTTATGGTCATAATATTCTTAAATTTGATTTCTGATTCCTCATTCATAAAATTTTACAATTTTTTATACCTATGTGTTTGCAGAGTAACTTACAGTACACAATCATAAAATATCCTGCTGTGAAGAATATGACATGTACTGATGCATTTCCGAATGTCATGAAGCTGAACCAATCTCAGCTGTAAAAACTGTTCCATTAGGAAAAGCACAACTTTGTAAGCATCCATCCAGCATAAACAACATTTTTGACCTCTATACCTTGCAGAATAAAGGAAGTATAACTATTATTATGTGCATTTTAACTGTGCTATTCCCACCAAGACTGAAACTGCATGTCCAGAAGTTTAAGTGACAGAATAGGAAAGAAAACTGTTATTTAAAACAGTAACCAATCTGCAGTTCAGCCCACATCTTGGAATAAATCCAGCCTTTGTATAGTGTGTGGATATGCCCAATCCTGCCTTGTTCCCATGTGCAGAGTGTGCAGACAATCATAATGCCAAATAGAATTCCACTCTCTCCAGTCTGTCCTAGAAAACAGTGTTTTCTCCTCCTTGATATTAAGCCTATTTTCTTCAAATTTCAGTCTGTATTGAGTACAATTTCATCACTCTTCCCACAATATTCACAGAATATTATCAAGAACTCAGAATATACATTCTTTTGAGTTAAAAATAGCTATGACGTGCTGGTGGCAAAATAGTTTCTGTTTTACCTGTTGGGGGTGGCAGGGGGAAAATCCTCACGTACCTTACAGCTAGCTTAACATCAAACTCCTCAGCTAATTTGATATGCAAATGCTGTGTTCAGTACATACACAAAACTTTCTTTTCAATCAATACCTATGTTATGAAATTCCTTTCTTATTTAATAACAATAATTCCATAATTCCATTAATGATTTTAATTTCAAATTGTTTCCCATATCAATAGAGATTTACAGAAAACAGAGATCTTTCTCACTTGTATTTATTGCACTGGAGCCAAAAAAACAAAGCAAGCTAGCAAATTTCAGACTTTGTCTCTCATATCTGTCTTTAAGGATACTGCAGAAAATATTCTCTACTGTGCAGCACAATAGAGAGAGGACGGTACCTTCTGATTGCAATGTAAATTACTTTCTTTGGCCTGCCCAGAAGGAACTTGAAAAAAATTACTTATCCATAAGATCTTGTGAATTTCAATTAACTAGGTTTCTAGGATGTTTAGGATAGAAATTACAAGATGTGTCAAAAGCTTCACCCCATTTTTATGATCTGTGGCAACAGAGCATTAGTTCTCTAAGAAATAAAAGTTAGAATTTTAATGCCATTCTTTACCAGGTCCCTTATTTTACTTAAGCCAAATAAGTATATATAAAACGCAACTACAGCCATGAAGTTTTTCACTGTCACAGACTTTTTTACCACCATTAGCAAAAAGTCTTGACTAGGGGTCAACTATGCATATTTGTCCAATAATTTGAAATTCCATGTGCTCTGCTGAGTAACGTTAGGAAGTAGTTGCCCTGAGACAGGTACCTTTGATGTTAAGTATTGACCCATGAATGCTTTCAGCAACTGACCCATACCAAAGTACGCTCCAAGTAGAACTGGATTATTTAAATGGAACCATTTGCAGAAAGCTGTGAACAAAGGCAAAATGGCTTGTAAGAATATGAAACATTTTGTTACACGATAAGTAGTAGATACCTAAAATGTTAAGCGTTACCAAACACTCAGACTCATTGAATTACTGAAGATCTGGTAAATGCATTATGTTGACTTAATATCCTTTGATTTTTCAAGTAATTTACATCAGTTGATAATCTCTGAAATATTTATCACAGATCTTTAGGGCTATTTACTCAATTGTAAATTTTGGAATAAAATGTTTCATCTCCTTTCCAGAAGTCTATTAAATACAAATGCTTTTGAAATAGATATCAGTAGTGTATCAATAACCCAAAGAGGAAATATTTGTGTTTTCCACCACAAGTTTAGAAAAAAAGAAGTATGTAACTTCTGCCATAGTGTTACTTGTATTTCTTTGTAGTTTATTATCTTAGTTAACTTTTCATCTGTCCAGCAGCTACATCTGGAAGGATATCTTCTTTTTAGTAATTTTTGGTTTATGATTGTTGATAGCTCCTTTCATGCCCTTGAAGATTCTTTCCCTGCATTTCTTATTTTGCCTGCTGCTGCAAAATATCAAGTAGCTCTCTCCATTCCCATGTATTAAATACAAAGCCAATTTTTCCTCTAATTTTAAAGGAAGTAAGTCCATAGTAGCTCCATTATTTTTACCTGAAATACATCAAAGTAAGTACTGATATGGACATAACTGGACTTTATGGATTCATCACTGCAGAATATCCACATGGGTTTTACTCTGAAAACAGAAGCCAACTGATGCCACATCAGAGTGGGTGGAAGACTGGGTGTTGTGGGTCTACAGTTTCTTGTAAGACAGTAAACATACTGTTCAAATGCATAATTAGTACTTATTTTCAGAATTGCTATTTTTTTCACAGTTGTACAAATGAATGCAAATAATAAGCATGTGATTCAGATGCATTTAGAACGGTTAAACCCATTGTGTTTCTGTTCATATGCATGCTGTTGTAGAAACTGTGTTATCAGGTCACCAGAAGAAAGTTAAGAAAGTTTGAAAACCATGTTCCATAAGAATAGTTATTATCAAAGGAGAGTATTGTGCAACATACTACATACCCTCATTGGCAGCTAAGGCCATAGAAAGTGAAAATATTCAACATGTTGTGGATTTAAGGTTGTGCTTTGTCAGTGGATGGAACAGCTTTAGCCATTTTTGTATACATGTTATTGTAACTACTATAGTAAAAACGTTTTCCATTGTAATTCAGCATAAATTACCTGGACCGCTCTGTTAACATGTTACTTGTTTTCTAGCTCATCAGAGATAACCTGGTAGACAGAACTAGTAAGTAAATATTTGGTAAGCAGTACTTTTTCATTACTGAAATTTATAATTATAGTTCTTTCCCTCCGCAATAATTAAATATATGTAATTGCTCTTCCTTTTAACTTTAATGCCAGGTTTCAAACTGGTGAATGGACAGGAAAGCACCATTAGAGACATTATTCTAGTGTTGCTTTCCCTTCTGTACAATGATTTGAACTCAAGCAATAAAGTTAAATGGAAAAGGCACTATACTAGATTTTCAATTACAGCAGAGGCAGGGAGCCACAATTATCCCTTTCATTACTGAAATACTTCTCATAGCTACACAGGCAGAATCCCTGCTGCTGCTACTTCTGCTATTCCTGTTGCTGTTACTGCTGCTCTTAAATTGAAGTGCCCTTGAAAACAGATGAGGTTATAGGTCACCAAATAGAAGTTAAAATTGTGAAAAATGTGTATTTAAAGGAAAATAATAATAATAAAAAAAAGCAGGAACACAGAGACATTCTTTTTCCTTATCTCTGCTGCAAAGATATGATGTTTCTCCAGATTTGTAATAAATTATAATAGTAGTATTTGTGCCACCAGGTTGTCAATGCGCATGAGACATGAGTGTGAACGTTGTCTGTCTTTCAAGAGCACTTATATCCAGAGATATTTTGTACCAAGAATCTACTGACTGAACAATTGGGTGCATTCCATCTCTGGTGTACCCATCTTTTACTGTGTTACACATTACCAAGAAAAAAATTGTTTTTTTATTGTTTTGAGCATCTTTACATGAAGGATATCATATCTCAGGAGCAGTTCTTTATTTCCCCTGTCTAGTTCACTTCACCTTTCTACCAAGCACATAAAACTAACCGACCACTACAGGAGTGGAACTGTCAAATCATAAATATTTGCATAGCTTTGAAAGTGGTTTCCCTTAGCCTTTTGTGACATGGACCAGCAATTCAGACCTTGCCTATCAGCCTCCTGTGTGATTCAGAATTGGTTCTTCTGAAAAAACTAAGCCAAAAAAATAGGAAGAAAGGGCCCTGTGTCATCTTTTCTCCAGTACAGGAGAAAATCATGACCTATCCTATTAATGCTGAGGAAGATGAAAAGAAGAATATTAAAACAGTAAGTGTCAAGATTTTGTTTCAGACTAAGCAAAATATGTGTCAGGAAGCATATGAAGTCTATGTAAAAGCCAAGAAAAACTGTCTAAGCACAATAGACAATAGATTACCTAAGAGAAAAGATCTGTACCTGTGCCTCAGAAGTAAAATAGCTAAAATGCATTCAGCAAACTGGACACTTCTGTAACAGTGGTCCTTGTCCCATAACAAGACCAAACATCATCTTCACCCTACAAGAGCCTCAGCACTCACCTGTTAACATACAGGCTAAAGGCATGTTGCAAGGAACATGTTGCATATTGATGTATCGTGAGAGAATTGCAATCATGCAGAAGTGTTGCTGAAAATTTCAGTCATGAAGAAAGAGCTGTCCAATCCTTAAGACTTTCTGATGAATAATGAAGTCCAGAGAAGACGTTGCATACAGGAAACATATTTTTCAAAGTACTTAAAAAAGTCTTACTTTACAATAAAAAAAATAAAAGTAAAGCCTTCTGAAAAACCTCAGAAACCTCTTTTTTTCTTCCTTCTTCCAGTCTTGGATCACAGAAAGTCAAATACTTTGGAAAAGTTTTTTGTTGTTTTTCCTTTCTCTTTTTTGACAAAATTAAACCAAACATAATTATGAATGAAATAATTTGCTTCTTCAGACTCACACTGACTGCACAAATAAAATCACATGTGGTTATGTGAACACAGCATATTTTATTCATGCTAGAAATCATTTACCATCTAATTAACATTATCAAACACACTTTTTTTTTTTTTGGGGGGGGGTGGGGGGTGGGTTAGAATGTCAATGACTTTCTAACGATAGTTCCATAATAGCAACTATTACTTTGAGTAGTGCATGAGCCTTTTCTGACTCTTATCAGCTGAAGAAATTGGAGGCTCAGAAACACTTGTTTCTGTCTCTGAGGAGAATAGTCTTTCTTAACACTAAAAACCTTTCTTGATATCCTGGCAATTTACACTCTTGCTGAACTATTAGTCTGCAGTGGAGTGCAAGATACACTTTCTGTCACTGTGTGATAGTGTCTGATCCTGAAATTTTCTGTGGCAAAATAACTGGCAGTTATCACAGACACAGAATGAGAGACTATTCAGATCAACCACAAAGCCTGCAGCTTTGCTTCTTGTGCAAGTAATCATATATTGCCTATCTATTCATACTTTGTACAGGTTTTATGGCAAATTAAAAACTTGATTTCTGTTGTATTATGTTCTCTTCCTCAAATCCCATTCAGTGCTGTCAAATACCAGCTTTAAGTACAGTGACTATTAAACATAATTTGTTCTTTCTTCCTTTCTTTTTTTTCCCCCCCTTTCTCCCGAGAGGGAGAAACATTAGTACCTTTCTCTGGAAATATTTATTTTTTTGTTTGTTTTTGTAGTTGTACATGTAATACTACTTTCTGTATCTCAAAAAGGCTATTCTGGAGCTAGAATAAGCACAAAGAGGGCAACTGACATAGAATCATAGAATCATTTAGGTTGGAAAAGACCTTTAAGATCATCCAGTCCAACCATTAACCTAATGTTACCAAGTCCACACTAAACCAATTAAGGGTAGACTAGACTAAACCATGTCCCAAAGTGCCATGTCTACCCGTTTTTTGAATGCTTCCAGGGATGGCAACTCCACCACCTCTCTGGGCAGCCTGTTCCAATGCTTGACTACCCTTTCCGTAAAGAAATTTTTCCTAATTTCCAACCTAAACCTCCCCTGGCGCAGCTTGAGCCCATTTCCTCTTGTCCTTTCGCTAGCTACTTGGGAGAAGAGACCAACCCCCACCTCACTACAACCTCCTTTCAGGTAGTTGTAGAGAGCGATAAGGTCTCCCCTCAGGACATGATGAAGGGCATCTCACCTCCTTAAATGGAGAAATAAAAACTACTGTGTACCCTTCAGTTTGCAGAGAAGAAGAATGAGGTGAGGTCCTGGTTTCAAATTCATTAATGGAGTGGGTAAGGTGAACACGGAACTGTTAGTCACCTAATTTTCTGACCCTAGAATTAGGGAACATCCATTGAGACAACCAGGAGATCGATTTAAAACAGGTGAAAGAATATGTTTCTTTGTACAGTAGGCAGAAATTTTCTGGGATCTCTTTCTGCAGGACACCGTGGAGGTAGATGGTATCAGCTTTTTCAAAAAGGGATTCGGCAAATTAATAAATGATAGGCTTGCAAACTAGATGCTGAGGTGAACAGTCAGGATCATTAGTCCTATGACTGTGGAGAAGTACGAGTGAAATGAACATCAGATATTGGCCGGATTTTTGTGCCTTCCCTAAACATTATCACTTACTGTCACTGAACTTGGTGGACCATTTGATGTGATCCGGAAGAGTATTTCTTCTGTTCTTACACTATTTCAACATGTTAAGTACAAGGCTTATCCTTAGTCATGACAAAGGGATCAATTTCAACATCTGCTTAAATACTTTTCTGAGATTTATCCCCACAAGAAGCATTACCAGTTAAAACTAAGGACACTAACAATCAGCTGGGAATCAGAAATGCTTCTAACTCAGGCAATGATTTGCTAAGTGAACTCATGATGAATATTTAGAGATAAATATTCCAGTACAGGCACTTGGTATTCAAGTCTTCCTATGAACAATCCAGGAAAAAGACATTAAGAAACGTAAAAAATAGGGCTGTATTTTATTCATCATTGAAACATTAGCTTCTGTAATTTATGCTGTTTAGTAAATTCCATACATTTAAGAGTTGAAACAACATCCATGGATGCGTTTTGTTATACAGTAAGGGGCAAACCATAGATCCAAAGACAGAGAAAGCATCAATGTGGGCATATTAAAACATTTTTCTTCACTTAAAAGCCAAAAAAAAAAAGAAATGAAAACAACAAATATACAAGACTGCAGGTTAGAAAATACTGCAAATTGCTAGACATGTCAAGATGTTCTTTTTTCCTCCGTCATTATACATAATATTAGTAATTTACTGAGTAGAATTACTATTTATATATTAAATACAAATGTAAACTGAAAAATAAGAGCATCATCTTATTGTTAATTTCATGAATACTAATTAAGATTAAAAAATGTAAACAAAAAACCACCTAAGAATCCACTTCCAAATAAATCCTTCTCCTTCACCACATCTAGCCTCCCATTCTTGGGAAGATTTTTACAGAGAATAAATCTCTGAAGGTTTCAAGCAGAGTCCTTGTCCCCACCCTGTATTTTCAAAGCATTGATCTCTTTAGCACATATTACTTTGCTTTCCATCTCTCCAATTACTTGTTCTCTCCTTCTTTGCCTTTCCTCCAGAATCTTAGCTTATCCCAAGTTTTCCCACCTCCATAGCTGTTACCTACCACACTGAGTCAGTGCGGAGCTGGAGAAAGATGCAAATGAGTCTTTGTGCCAGCTGCCTCTTATCAGCTCAGCCAAAGTAAGGCTGAATGCCAGGAAAACAAGAAACAGGAGGCAAGCAGGATAAAAGACTGGAAGTATGGGCAGAATACTAAATATCTGCAGCCAAGAATGAAAAGAGAAACTACTACTTGCCCACACTACCTTCATTTTTCTTATCCCTTTTTCTCATAGCAGCTTGGGTTTGGGTTTGGTTTTTTTTTTTTAATTCCCATCCAATGAAAGGCAATAAGCCAAGAACTGATGCTGCTCTGCAAGACTGCAGGATCCAAGTGATTCATTGCTTTTTTCTTTTTTTTTTGTTCTTTCCTTCTACTACTCATAGGTCAGGAAAGAAAATATTAGGATTTGTGATGAAAGGCAAAAAGAAACCTTCTTATATTACTCAGGAGCAAAGACAACAGCCCACAGTTTATAGACAGTAGTTCAAGAACCTTTGTCTCAAAGCCATGATATAGACATCCTTCCACCTTTTTGCTGCCTCTTGTCCATGGACAGAATCTGCTCTTAATTTTGAACAAACTGAACTCAGGTTGAATTAAAACTTGAATGAAACTCAGTTCCTCTAGCTCCTAACCTCAGATGTCTGTAATTCAGGGAAAAAGAGCTCCTACAAGCTTAGATTCTTTCTGCTGTTTGTAGGAGCAATGATCCATAACATATGATTACATTGTAAGGATCCATTCTTGGAGTTAACAATTCCATTTTATCAGAAATTTTATTGTATGATTTTTCTCTAAGTCTCTTCTCTTTCCTTGCACGGAACTCCTAACACTGACAGCGGGTCACACCACTCGCAGCATTCGGCTGTTCACACCAAACCCAATGGGTTCACACAAAACCCAATGGAAAAGACAAGACTTAAGCTGCAGTTTGGTATCTATATATGCCACGCTTATACCTAGGTCGCGTCTCATACACACACACAAACTTTCTTCATGGCTGGCTGTGGCATGCTCTAAAGAAAATATAAGGCAAGCACATGCGACCAGGTGTCACCAGGAAAGAGTCATGGGGTCAGAATGATAGCAGTTATGCCTTGACGAATTCTTGTTAATTTAAGGTGCACTGCATCCTACTCAGCTGCATTTCAGAAGAAAATTGGAAATGTCTTGGATGTTTCCCAAGGCAGATAAAAGATTGAGTTCAGTTCTGTCTAGCTGATGTGCAGAAATTCACAGCAATGCTGACGGAGATAAATGCTCTGCCTGGAAAATGGCAGACCACACAGAGCTGTATTTGTCATTAAAATTACCCAACAGATCATTTGTTAAATGTGAAGTGTGCCCACCTACTTCCAAATATCAACAACACATTTGATCAAAAACGGAGAGATAGTAGCTCTTTCCATGTCAGTGTTTCCTTTGCCATACAGAGATTATAGTAAACAACACTATAAAGACAAATAAACATATCCTTTGCAGGCGTTCATTGTCAGTAATTTAATTTAAAGTACAGCACCTAGAACTCTCAAAAACTGGAGAAAAATGATTGATGTTATATAACTTGTAAAACTATTTTCTGAAAGAGTAGTTTTCATTCTCTTCCAAAATAATTAACATATTTTATATGCCTTTACATAGTTGTTTATTAAATTAAAAACACAGTGTGTGAGAGAATTTAATCGAGTGACTAAAATTTTTTCCCTACTTGGTAATGATTCATCATCAGGATCTAATAGAGCACAACTTTCATCTCTCCCAGGAGAGTCCCCAGTCTTTGCACTTGCAGTTATCAGTATGCTGAACTTCTCAATTATGGAAGTGTGTAGGATGTGGTGTTTAGAAATAAAAGGATTTGTGCCATTTTGTGACATGCGGAGTTAATATGTCACTTTCATAATATGTAGTAAAAACCTTCAAGAAGAGTCAAATTAGGGAAAAAGAACACACATGTGTCCCCTGCTTCCACGGCTGCTTCTAGGGACACACAATTTTCATAAAACCTCTGGTTTTACTTCCAAAAAAAAAAAAAAAATACTAAAGAGTGAGAATTTGTGATGCATCACAGACTACTTACACTGATGGCTTTCAGTTATTTCTGAGGCTTTCCAATCATGAAATATGATGAATAGGGGAGCTTAATCTAATTTAACATATGCTCTGTTTTGGTGGACAGTTGCTCTATTTGGAAATTCAACAGCACTTTTGTACCGTTTCAACTTTAAGAGGTCCCTCTTATCCTCAGCATCAATCCTGATATTATCTTTCTGCTCCTGGCCCATACCTGACACCCAGCTTGTGAACCTGCCTGCATCATTTGTTGACAGTTCCTGTAATGGGAAAATATTCACTGAAGTAGATGACTGGGCTTTCTGGAGTTTCCAAAACTCTATGTCCCTCTTATCCAGTGTAAGTATAATGGAATAGGACAAGGGTTTCACATGTAATCCTTAGCTTCAAAAAGAAGCTTAAAAGTATCCCTACAGTGTAACCTGCCCGTCTGCAGGCAGCCTAAAGCAACTCTAACATGGGAGATAGCTCCAGCACCGCAGTGAAGTGCTGGGACCAAGCACCTTTCTGGTGGTTCCAGCATTACAGTGACAGAAGTGGCCATCTGGCAGCAACTGAACTGTAGTGAGTCTGGCCCATACAACCAAACTCATCGAGTGTGTCTATATTAATGACTGGTCTAGAGCAAAGACGGAAGGTGCTGGGGTTTATTTACTACGCAAGACTATGGCCCCAGGACCGTTTATCTTTGTGGTGAAGCTTGTTCCAGCCACCAGTGCAAGGCATGCTCTCAGCATGCATAAAGAGCTGGTTACTGGGAGACCATGCACAAACATTGCAAGCAGGGTGCTCTGGACTGCACCCCTGCGTGTGTGACCAGCCTTGGTCCCTGCAGGAGAGAAACTGCCTTGAGCTATCAGTGATCTCCTAGGTGCATACTGCAAGGCACTGGCTACGGACACTGGCAGAAGCCCTCCAGGACACTAACCTGGTAATGTAGGAGCACCTGCCATGGACTTAGCATTTGCCTCCTACTGTCTGTGACAGAAATAACCCTATGGGTTCCTCCTATGGAAGATGGACCCTTGCCTTTGTTACTGGGAAACACAAGAAGCCACTGCAACTTCATCATCTTCAGTTAGGACCAGAGTTTTGGCACAGGACTTGGGTCACTAATGAATACCTTGCAACCTTCAGCAAACTTCTGAAGAGATGTGAGCAGAAGACCTCTGTATCGTGGCCAAAGTACTTTCAGATTCAGGACTAAATTAAAGGTAGGAGTGGTTTGTACAAAAGGTAAAGATACAAATAGGTTTCCCCTACCAGTATTTTAATTCTGTGCAGAACACAAAGAGAGGGAAGAGCAGATGTTGAACTTGGTTACAAATAAGTTATTTAAAGCAAAAAATTAGTCCTCTAAATATGAAAACTGACAGAAAACTAGAAACATAACTAAACATATTCTGCCTTTATATGTAATTGCACAATGTCTATTTTTTTCAATGCAATGGAAGTTAAATACCAGTAAGGGAATTATGTGGTCTAATCGTTACAATATTCTTAGCTTTTAAAAACACATTTTCCTCCCAGTAAAGTGTATTTAAATACCTGTGTAGTGTATAGCACAGCATATTATTAAGAATTTCTTGCAAGAAATTAATAAAGTAGCCTGGAAAGGAAAAGAAAAAAAGTAATTTTCAGTCTGTTTTGTAAAACAAAGAAACAGATAACTACTGCAAACTTGTCATATTATCTTGGAAAATTCCTACCTTCTCCATTTACAATTAAAAGTTTTGCTTTTACCATTTACAATTAAAATTTTTGCTTTTACCTGTTTCTTGTTGATACAAAGAAATCAGTCTGACAGTATTGTCATTTTAAGGACATTGTTCAACGTGGCAGTTTTTACCTAATGGTAAAAATAAGAATATGACTTTGCAACCATATCCACTGAGTGTATTCATTATATTCATTTTATTCAAACTGAGAATTAAAGTTAATTAATAATTGTATTTTTGGGAAGATCATTTTTCCTGATTCACACTTCTAATTTCCAAACAGAAATGACTTTTGAAATGAGCTTTTAGAGGACCTTTTGGTTACTACTGTACAAGATGAAGCTCTGATATTTACAAAACTATTTGCATCGTAAACATCATTTAAGCAGTGACAGCAAAATATTTGACTTAGTATTCATTCAGACAATACCTTTTTTAATGGTACCTTAGGAATATTAAATGGAAACTTTAATAATCTGTTTTCTTAAATACCAATTTACAAATTGTTTATCTTCCTAAATTAAAACACAAAAGCCAACACACTGAAACACTTTAGATCCTGCAATCTCCAGTAGGGAACTGATGTATCAGGAGTGATTCATTTCTCATAGTTTATAGTTACACTCAACTTGTCTAGCTATTCCCATATACCTTCTTTAATGGTTTTGGAATAAAATACGCTATAACATTACCATAAACATTGCCTTGCCAACAGCTGTTGTCCATTTCTAAGGCTCCTTCTCATATTATATGGCATTTTAAATAAATGAAAATCTATCGGTGTCTTTCATAACCTTGCTATTGACTCTTATGATTAAAAATAAAACCCAACAAAACAAACAAAAAAACCCCAGAAATATAAAGGAAAAACAAAACAAAACTCATTGTAATTGAATTCCAACGGTCGATCTGTAGATTGCCTGCAACAGGTTCTGAATAGCTATCAGTCCTTTCTTTTATTTGACATGTAAGTTGATTAGAAGAGGTTTGCAGATGCAAATGTTTGTGATACCAGTAACAGAGCAGTGACACCCAGCTATCTGTTTTTTCTATTACTGATGACTTTGCTGCTTCATTCTGTTCAAGCTTGAAAGAAACCTGAATTTAAATCAAAGGGTTATGTATTTTACTAAAATTAACAATAACTAGTTATTAGCTAAGAGGAAAAAATTACAAAGGTAGGATTTATAGTAAATTCTTTGTTTAGAGAGATAATACGCAGATTAATCTCTGCCTCTAATTATCCCAATAATAATAATAATGCTGATCAAAAATATATAATAAAAACAATCAGCTAGAAAAGTATGCCTTTATCCAAAACTCTTTTCTTGAATTTTCTTTTCATTATCAATGTATATCCTGATTTGCACTAACCACTCATGCCTATGAATTCTGCAAATGACGTGGCAAACCGAAAGCTGACCCTGACAGCTTGAAGCGAGCACATGACAACACCACTATTTCTAAATTTGAATCCTAAGCCAGATATTTGAAAAGTGCATTGTAATTTTGGGATATTTTAAACATGGATCTATTCTTCTGAACTTTTTACCCACATGCTTGAGAAGAAAAGTCGACCCTATAATGTTTCTATGTTAGACATACACAAAAGCCATTTTTACTTTCACGTAGATAAAAGCTTGTCAGCAGCAGCCTCTCTCTCATGAGACCACTCTTGTGAAATGTGGGAGAAAGGCAAGCTTTGCTGTCAGTTTTTTGCAAACTAATACTGATACACTAATACACACAGAAATTGTTTTAATAATATATTAAACCTGAACCACTTGTCCTTCCTGGAGGCCTTTTTTCTTAAACTAATAATTATTGTAATGATACAATGTTATCATGCTTAGAACTCTCAAGGAAACAATTGTGTTTCATAAAAAAAACCCTTGTTTCTGAAAGCTGAATGTTTTATTAATTAATAGAAAAAATATGAAAAAAATACAGTAGTATTTGTAAACTATGTAGTGTTAGAAGTAAATAGAGGTTTGGATAGCCAATAGTCCTACAGAGTTCTCACTCCAGATAAAACATATGCTGACTTATGTCTCTTCTGTTCATAATTCAGAAGAGAAATGAGGATGTGGGTTTCCTATCTCAATACCTTCACCATTTTGTATGATCTGTGATTGTTTTGTTTTCTCTGTTTGGAAAAGAAACAATTCCATCCTGACATGGGTATTCTTCCAATTACATTTTCCTCTAAGATGGGCATTTTAAGTTAAAAGATTTAATTGGAAATGTGTCAGATGGTGTGAACACTATCTAGAGGGGCAATAACTGTTTTTAAGTTCCATTTTGTGAACAAAACCAGATGATACATGGTTTAGATATGCATTGCACAGTATTTTACTAAGATGACAAATGAACAAGGGATACAGCTGCATTCACTAAGAATTCTGTTATTCTAACATTATATTAAGACACTGTTGGAAGGCTGTAGACTGTATGTTTCATTTCTCCATTATTGTGGACTGTTATTGCAGCATGCCGCTGAAATGATTTGCAACTTCTGCCTCTAGTAGTTTTGGTGCTTTGCTGCTCTGTTCCTTTTTTTTTCTTGTTTCCTATGAAAATTTACAAAGGAACGGTGGAGACCATTGTCAATTTCTAGATTTTGTGCATAGGCTTGTAAGCATCAGACATAATTAGAAAAATGAGGAAAATACATCACAAACCATATTCTCAAATTTTGTTAATTTATTTTGACAACTGAAGTTCATTTTCAGTAATTTGTGGAGCTCCATAACATGGTCTACTGTGTCTGAACACTATGAGATTTCATATGATCACTCTGTCCTTCACTCTTTGTGAGGAAGTGAGAAAGCAAAAGACTGTTTGGCATAAAGTTAATTTATGTTCATTTGGTCCAACAGTTGTAGCAGCAGGACTGGGCAGCACCACAAAAACCTTTCTCACTTGCTCATCTACTCAGGAAACAGAAGTAATACAACATGACATCTCTTCAATCACTGAGCTTGGAAGGTGACTGCTGAATATCAAACATGTGCTAAGAACTACTGGCAATCAATTCTGAAAATAAGAAAGTTTTTAAAAGATTCAATACAGTTTTCTGATAACACATTCAAGTAAATCTCTGTCTACTCATTCTACAAATGATGAACGAGATGAAAGGTCTCATTCCCTAACCTCAACAGCTCCTGTCTACTCCTTATGCCTCTCTTTGGTCCTGCTGAGATCGAACTAGTTTCAGAGTCTTGTAATATACTTAAATGACTGTACAGACAAAAAGCTTGGGGGAAGCTCTCATACTGCTGGGCCAAAATGCACCCTATTACACCATCCAGACAAGCACCCCTGCCTACTAGTGACTCCTGAAATTCTGAGCAGGAAGCTTCTTTCTTAATTACCCTTTAGCCCAAGGAATCAACCTATTGTTTCAGGTATTTATTTCTATAAAACTTCTACATCTGCAAAGAAAATGTTGCCAAAAGATTTCTAAATGTACAGTCTCAACTTTCTCTGTCTCAGAAGCTTTAGTGGTTTTCTAAAAAAAAAAGCCAGCAATGCATAAATTTCTTTTTTTCCTAAAACTATATTTTCTGTTCCTAATCAAGCTGAGTCCTTCAAAGTATTTTCTCACTTGATCTCTTAAAATAGTTTCTAAGCCTTTACCCACAACTGATGTTCAATATAACACAGAGAAATAGCCTAGTGCTCACATAGGTCTTATCTTCCGCTAATTCTGTACACCGGTCTTTTTTGAATCTTTGGGACTCTTTCCTATCAGTGCATACCTGCAAGAACTCCTTTTAAGACTTTTCCAGTGTTTCTTTTCATGTGTATTTCTGCTCTGTTCTGGTTTTAAGGAATACAACATTTTATTATGGATTCACTCCATGGTCAATTAGCAATTTTCCTAGCCTATAAAAAATAACACAGGGACTTTGAGCCCATGCTATTCATACCCTAGGTAACTACCCTCTGCCTCCCAATACTTTATGGTATAGTCTCTGTCTCCCTCTTAATTCTTTATTTTTTTCTCATCTTCATGACACCACATCAGTATTTTACAGATACAGAAAAATGTCAAAATCTTGCAAATTTTACTGGCAAAAGAAAAGCACTCCCTGCCAGCTCAAACTCAAACACTTTAAAAGCTGTTAATATTTTCTTCTTTATTACAACCACACATCCAATATAGCTTTGAAAGAGTCATTTGGATGTAGAACAAAAACAAGCTACAAGAAGTTAAATAGGTTCAAATAAATATTAGCCCTTGCAAAATGAATTAATCACAGGCATTAACATGCCTGACCAGAGATTTCTATTGCCTAAGTAAGTATTCTTATGAAAATTTAAACAGGTTTAAAAATTGTAGGAAAAACAGAAAACTAAATAAAAATTTTACCTCTGCACTACAGAGGAGTAGGTCTTCTTCAACACCTGGATTTTCTGAGAAAGTCTCTGGGCCTATAACCCAGAGGTTGATGGATCATAACCATCAATGCTACTTATCAGAGGCCCAAAGTCTACTTGGAGATGAGTAACTAGCAGCGTACCCCAGGGGTCAGTACTGGGTCCAGTCCTGTTCAACATTTTCATTAACGATCTGGATGACGGGGCAGAGCACACCCTCAGCAAATTTGCTGATGACACAAAACTGAGGTGAGTGGCAGATACACAGAGGGTCTTGCTGCCATCCAGAGGGGCCTCGACAGGCTGCAGAAATGGGCTGACAGGAATCTTATGAAGTTCAACAAAGAGAAGTGCAAAGTCCTGCACCTGGGTAGGAATAAGCCCATGCATCAGTACACACTGGGGGCCAAGCAGCTGTAAAGCAGCTTGGCAGAATAGGAGCTGGGGATTCTGGTGGACACCAAGTTGAACATGAGCCAGCAATGTGCCCCTGTGGCAAAGAATGCTAATGGTATCCTGGGCTGCATAAGGAGGAGCACTGCCAGCAGGTCGAGGCCGGTGATCCTACCCCTCTACTCAGCACTGGACACCTGGAGTGCTGTGTCCAGTTCTGGACTCTTCAGTACAAGAGAGACATGGACATACTGGAGAGAGTCCAATGAAGGGCCACAAAAATGATGAAGGGCCTGAAGAACCTATCCTATGAAGGGAGGCTAAGCGAGCCAGGACTGTTTAGCCTAGAGAAGAGAAGGCTCGGGGGAGATCTCATCAATGTATAAAAATACCTGGTGGGAGGGTGTAAAGAAGACAGAGCCAGGGTCTTTTCAGTGGTGCCCCGTGACAGGGCACAAACTGAAACACAGGAGGTTCAGTCTGAACAACGGGAGACACGTTTTTACTGTGAGGGTGGCTGTGCAGTGACACAGGTTGCCCACAGAGGTTGTGGAGTCTCCATGCTTGGGATACTCAAAAGCTCGCTGGACATGCTCCTGAGCAATGGGCTCTAGGTGGCTCTGCCTGAGCGGGGGGCTTGGACGAGATGAATTCCAGAGGCACCTTCCAACCTCAGCCAGTTTTTGATTCTATGATTCTGTAGTTACAAATGTTGTACAGCAAATAAAGTAATTTGGAGAGAGAGAGAAGATAGAAACTTGTCCACGAAGGCACAAACATCTTATTCTTCCCCATTTTCCTGATGAGTACTTTAGTCAGCTGACTTTA
Organism: Pelecanus crispus; assembly: GCF_030463565.1. Taxonomy (NCBI): domain Eukaryota; kingdom Metazoa; phylum Chordata; class Aves; order Pelecaniformes; family Pelecanidae; genus Pelecanus; species Pelecanus crispus. The sequence continues at coordinate 62,963,330 of NC_134646.1, read as the reverse complement.
GTCAGCTTTTGTTAATGAGGGAATTGCTTTTGTGAATCTCATTCTTAAAAGTCCCGCTTGTCTCCCTGTATCATGTATCAAGGGTATAGATTTTACCAGGGGATACATATTTGAAAGTGCCTTTCTGAGATCTACTCTTTGTTTCATCACATTGTTTGTTTTATCACATTGTTTGTTTTCATTTCTCCCCCCTTTCAGTTTTAGTACCTTTTAAGAAACCAGCACTTTGCCCTGAAATAAAGTGAAAACGTCTTTGCAGTAAGTCTCATTTCTAATGTGAGTAACACAGGAATTAAATTATTTACATTTTGTGTTAAATTTGACAATTAATGAAGAGAATGAGTGACATATCAATATGCCACTTCTGTTATTAATCTGGATGTGTAAGTTAAAGGACTGGCTTTGACTACATAATTCTTATTTCTGAAACCTGAATTTGTAGGTTTATTTTCCATGAAGAACAACTATCATGAAACAAATTTTCTCACATGACTTGGACCTATTAAATTATATTTTTGAATCAGATGTTCCAATTAATGCATTAATATTTTCAAGCATCAGCCCATTTATCCTAGTACACACTGTTGTTCTTTCAAACTACCATTTTATATTTTTGCCAGTGAACACCTTGCTCTTTTGAGAATATTTCACTTTAAATATATATATATATTTAAACCCTAAAAGCTTTGGGAAATTATTACACCAAATTTCTACTTCCTATAGTTAGGTTACAAGGAAGCCTTATGTTAAGGCATTGCAATTTACTTCCTTTTTGTCATAGTCACTGAATAATCTTGTATTGTCATATCACTGAATTTTTTGACAAAATATTTGACAATCCATTTGACAACATTATGGCCATACCACTGAATTATTACTAGCATGTATTTTAGAGTAAGCAATTTAAACCTTTTTTATCTTACCAAATGTTGCTAAAAGGAGGAGACGTATGGTGAAAAACTGTTGCTGAACTGTGCCCATGCAATACATCTTTAAAGTCACAACTGTAATGGTGACATCTAATTTTATTTATTTAAACACATTTCCTACTGGGAGTTGATTTTTAAATCAATTTTTCTGAAGTTACAGGTGGTTTGGCATCTTCTTCCTTTATTTGGTCTGTAAATTGTTTTAATTTTGTGGCAAAAGATGCAGATAAAAGGACACCAGAAACTACTGCCATTTCTGGATACAGAAGGACAACTCTGAGCCAGTGATTCAAGCCATTAATCTGACTAAAGAGAGCTTTACTCTATCATCAATTTCAGCAGTAAGTCACCTTCCTTGTCACCTCTTCAAGCTTCACCTTTATCCAGATGCTCAGTGGGGTAACAGGGAAGTGAAAATATAACCTTAGGAGTGAGGGATGAGCTTTTCACCTTGGTCTTTCTGTAACTGTTCCAAAGGAAAACAACCCAAGGCCATTTTCCAAAGAGACGGTTAATTACGTGGACTTTAAGGTTACTTAATTATCTTATATTTCTTTGTTCAACTGCTTTGTATGAAAGGAAATAATAACTTACACATAGAGAGGTAACTCCTAATTTCTTGTCAGAATAATCAACGTGATAGTACAATAACAGAAGACATTTATACAAAAACTGACAAAATGTTGGCTATCCTGATGTGGGAATTAGGGTAGGAGACCTGTTTTCTCCTGCCTCTCCTTCCAATTATAATATTATTTTCACACAGTTTTGATCCCTGTCATTATCACCATCATATTAGCAGTAGTAATAAAACTAATTTGGTACAAATAAAACAAGGATACCTAAGAAAATGATCATTATCATGAACTTCATGTTATTATCAGCAGCAGTAGCTAGAGATAAGAGGGAGAAAATAATTCAAAACTTCTTTTTTTTGGAAAAAAGATTAAAAGGCATAGAGGATTCAGTTAGAAAAAAATTTTGCAGACTAGTTAAATGCATTATTTCAGTTAATGTTTCAAAATAAAACATTTTTATTTTCTGTGTAAAACAGCTTGTTAAAATCTCTTTACTTTTTTTTTAATATAATCAACACTGAAACAAATACTTAAATGTTTGTTTGTTTCCTAAGTTATGAAAGAGCTGTTGAACAGAAAAGAGAGGATTTTTGACAAAACTTAAATAACTGCATTGTGATATCTCTAGAGATAGAAAAAATTAATAGAAGGATGGGTTCTACAGGAAAAAAAAAATCACAGTTTTGTAAGTTTTGATTGTTAAGTGAATAGAGGCCCGTTCCTGATCTTTCTATTTGCAGAAACAAGGTAAAACAATCAATATGGGAAAAAGAAAAAAAGACAAAATATGGGGTACTAAGGGCAGCCTAACAGACTCTTTTCATAACCTGACACCAATCGCTGGCATATATGGTACACAGGCAAATACAGACATAAAGACACTCTGTTCACCTCCTCTTATCAGTTCTGTTGTCACAGAATAACTGCTTGCCTGTTCACCTCTGCAGTAGGAATTCATGTGTATCTGAGAACGTAATGTGGTTGTCAAAGTGACAACAATCTTGTGTTCAGCTCTTCAACATCTGAACAAAGAGCCAGTGGAAAATGTGTGAAATACGTTAAAAAAAGCTCTTTGGATGTTAAAGTAAAATTCCCTCTGGACTTTAAAGAATAGCAGGGGGTCAGTAAAGAAAAAACACTGGCGTGGCAAGGCTTTTGAATAAATATCAGTAACATCAGACATGATCTGTTGACTTGAATTTGATATTACAGCCTACATGCCAGCCAAATAATTTCCATTTTGAACTAAAAATAAAAGAGGCACTTGCTGCAAAATAACCGTGCATACTGCAAAGAGTTTTCTTATCAGACATACTGGTCCAAATCCTCACCAGGCATAAATTAAAATAGCTCCAATTTAGTCAGTGGAAATCTGCCAATAATACCAATATTGCTTGCCCACCATCTTCGTTTTATCATCCCCACCCTGTCTTGAAGCAGAGGATTTTTTTATTATTATTTTTTATTGTCTTTTAAATCTTTTTACAGAAAAAATATCTCCTCCAACAGTACTTTAATTCTGAGAGTTGGGATATACTCCCAGGACAGCTCTAAATTGCTTAAACAAATGCCAACTGTAAAAATGCTTAACTTGGAGGCAAAGCATCCAAGTGAAGAAAAACTTGTAAAGTAGGGAACATGGGACAGCAGTTTTCTTATTGACACTGCACAAGTACACTGATGATAGCTTGTTAGAAAGAAGTCTCAGTCCACCTGCTGTAGGTCTTCTGCCAACTGTGAACTGTAATGGCAGGAAGAGTCATTATAACCTTATTAGCTAAAATGATGATTGCTCTTTTGGGCCAATACAGTACTGATAATACCAGCTTTTGGCAAGTAACACTTTGTCAGCTACTAACCCTGGGTAGGATACTGGGAACTGGAAGGAAATGGACTTAGAATGATTTTGTCGCTGCATCTTTTGACATTTCTCAGAAAGATGTGAAAACAGTAGGCAGTTAAAGCTTCCATATTATTCATTCAATTCATTTATCACTTTCTGTCCTACAATACTGGGAAGTCTGTTTTTAAATAATGATTTCCATTTCCCTTCTTTCAAAGTGCTTGTGCTTAAGTAGTTACGAAGTGCTCTCTAGTCCTGGGCCAAATGTTTTGCTCGTGTAACTTCACTGATGTGGTACAAAATCTCATTGCAGGAGGAATGTCATCCAAGTAATTAAATACAGCACTTGTGAAGGGATAGTAAAATGAATTCTGCTACAGTTCCCTTAGTATTGCAGCAGGCTGTATTACCTCAATCTATTACCAAAATGGTAGGAACTACAGGATTTTTATACATCTGTTTCTGTGGTCAAAGTGAACCATAACATCCAGGACTTGCTAGTAAAGGATCTCCATCCTGCCAGAAGATTAAGCTATGAGGTGAAAAGCATTGAAGGTACTGATACAATATGTTCCAATGGTTTGGATTTTTTCTTCTAGTTCTCTGCTTGGATGGCATGCAAAACCAGATGACATTAGCATACTTTGCTGCAGACATTACCATATGCATTACTGCTACTTTCACTTTATCCACATTGAGGGTTTTTTTGTGCCATGCTGCCTATAGAGAACAAAGCTATCCAAATTCTTTCCTATTTCTCTTAATCATTTTACTATAAAGAACACCTTACTTTGTGAATCTCCTAGAAATGTAACCCCTTCTCACTGTTATTTGGGAAGTTCTCAGCCTATAAAGGGTACTATCATAAATATGCTGATAATAGAAAGAAGAGCAAGAAATAAAAGCAGATGCTGAAGACTATTACTAGAAGACCTAGCATTGCTAATTCTTCTTTGGTGAGTTTTGCTGTCCTATTAAGCTGTCTTTATCTCAACCCACGGGTTTTACTTTTTTTTCCGATTCTCTCCCCCATCCCACTGCAGGAGGCAAGGATGAGCAAGTGGCTGTGGTGCTTAGTTGCCACCTGGGCTTAAACCACAACATTTTGTTAATGAAAAATAATACATTTGCTATTCAACAAATAAAGTTTTTTCTCACCTTAATCCTTCAGGTTATAATTTTATAGCCTGTACAATATTCTGATGAATTTGAAATTGATTGGTCTGCCTTACTGCTGCAGTGAAAACTATTCAGCTGTTAGCATAAGCATACAAGTAGATACAGAGGAATCTAGAAGCACTTCCTACTTAGATCATGAATTCAAGTTTGCCCTTTCCCTCCGCTGCACTTGGACTCAGAATTGGGATGAGAGCCACATGCACCATTTAAGCCAGAAGTGTAGTGTCTAAACCTGGTCTCTGTACTCTTAGTAGAATTACCTGAACAAAGACAATGGAATTCAACTTGCTAGTAATATGAATTCATTGTAAGTCTCTTTTTGCAGCCCTTATTTTTTTCAGACCTCGCTCTGCATATGGTTTCTATATTATAAGCATTCCCCTACACACATTGACTTAACTCTTCCAACTTTGGGCCCATTTTATCTTCCTGATTCCTCCCAGACATTCATCCATCCCTTCTCTCACACTACTGTAAAAATACAGGACAGCTACCTTGCTGTTACTTACACTGTACCTTTTACTTGGATGAATAGAAATGACTCTGGTCTCTAGGGCTGTCAAACTAGAAAATTTCATAAGCAGTACATTCAATCAGGGACTTTGTTTGTTTTTAATAAATTCCACCTTCTGAAGATTTTTTTTTTAGACTTTGATCTACTCAGTGTTAACTCACCAGGACTTAGAGAATTCTACTCATTACACAGAACTTCAATGGACTCTGGTGGTTTGATAGCCTAATTCTAAATTTCTTCTCATACCAAAGAAGTCTGTCTTATTAAAGTATATCCAAAAGGTATCACAAAAAAAAAGAGTTGATATTTTGAGTGCTGAATTGATTAAGATGTACATTTTTTTCCCCTAAAGAAAGCTGCAGCTGTTTCTGTGCCCTAGAATTGCACAAAATCTGTTCAATGTAGAAAAGAAAGCTTCTGAGTGCCATTTTCAACTGATCCACATACAACAATTAAAGAATCGGCCTTCAGGTAGACATCCGAGTCCCCTCAGAATGTGCCTGCACCTCAGTTGTTACAGCAGTTCTGTATACAAGCAGATGGATAAAATATGGAAGAACAGAAGTGGGAAGTAAGGGTAAATATTTATTTCCAGTTCTGCTTAGAACATCATCAGACAAATGTTGCATGGTACAAAAATGTATTTTGAAATTGTTTGGTAGCTGGGAAGCAACCAAACACTAGGAACAGTGCAAGATCTTTAAGAATTTGATCTTTCAAGGTCTTTATAAAGGGAACCAGATGCTTAGAGCACACAAAGTGACATTTTTCCACTTGGCTGTAAACTCCTCCTGAATTCTTTGGTAGGTCATACTGACTAGGAAATGGAAAGTCTGTCTATGTTATGTGATCAGTAAATATATGCCCAGAAAACACATGAATCATTAGGAACCAGAATGATTGTATGAAAAATGAAAAATTTAACTTCACAATAATATTAATCACAGATGAGGGCTAAATTTTCCAAATGAAAACGTATTTGTTTAGGGTCAATGTTAAGTAAGTATTAGCATTTTCAGAAGTAAGTAGGATATGAATTTTGGACTGTCTCCCTGAGCTGGGTATCTAGTAAGTGTTTTTATACCATGAGGTACCTAGTCATCTAGTTCAATGAAAAACTGCAGTGAAAACTTGACTTAAGGTGAAATACCCTCAAAACCAGCTTGGGAATGCATCTGTAATCCCTTGCTCTCTGATCTAGCAAAACAAAAACTTCAGAGAAAGGGAAATTAGCAGGGTTGCACATAGAAGCTGAGTATTGTCCATTAAGTGATATGGAGCTTTATGTTTGTAAGAATTATTAAGAGAGGAATCATGAATTGCACTAAATACTAAATTATTGCAAGGGATTTCCGTAAGAACTACCTTAATGAAGCTGCTGCCTAATTAAATATCCACTCATGCATCTTGTTGTCTTTTCCATGTGTCTGAACAAACTTTACTTTTCTACAAAAGACTTTTTTTCAGTCCTTATCCATTCTAACATATCTATAAACTGTTTTTTCACTTGGTATTTGTTTGCATTAGACGCACACACACAAAGATGTTACTTTCCCTACTGTTTCAATGCTTTCATTTCCCCAGTGATGGGTTAACCTGAACCTCTTTATCCCTTGATCTGTGGTTAAGGTGTACTTTACTTTTGTTCTTGAAGAACAGTATGTCTCTTAGGTTTTATGTATTGTTTGTCCTTCTTTGTTGGTTAAGAACATGTCTTTTACCAGAATACCATTTACAAAAACAGGATCTTAGCTCCCAGTTTCTTCGTGGTATTAGCAAAGTTTAAATATTTTACTACGTCCTTTTCCACAGAATATAAAGCAAGAGATGTATCCTAATTATACATATCAACAAACATGTTATGAGAAATTTCCTAATATAGGACACATTCAAAAATAAAACAGGGAAAATGAGGACCAAACAGAATTCAACTTTCTTTTTTAAATGGACTGTGAAGAGCAGAACTAATGCGATCAGATCTACATTTTGTGATGAAAGGAGTCCTATCCAAGGGATACTAGCCAAAATTAAGCCTGTGATTTCATAATACTTTCTATGATTCAGTAAACTATTATGTTACCCTAGTTCTCTGATCCTGGGATTGATTCTGGGTTTATTCTGTAGTCACTAACATGAAATAAAAATCATCTGGTAAAATTTGGAGTGTATTACTAATCTGAGAATTGCCCTGCTACAGCACACCATTTGTATTGCTTTTTAGCAAGAGGAAGTTCCAAAACTCAGTGACTTTGATATCCCCAAGATGTTTCAGAGAAGTATCTGTGCATGAGATCTTTATATTATACCTTGTGAATTGACTTATGGCCACTGTTGTAGATAAAATACTGAATTAATTGGATCTTCAATACATCTATTCCTATGTTATGATGTCTCGTGGTTACAGAGGTACACCCATGGTTCAAAGATTAACCACATCTTGAAAAAACATAAAACTTGATGTTCTTTTAACAGATTAATAGCTCTCTCCTATTTATATCTTAAAATGTGATTAAAATTTATTTCAAGAATATTTAATTTACACAGGACAAAGCGTATGGTAGTGGACTAACATGCAAAACAGCTATGCTATCAAAAGCTCTTTGAAGAACCTGACTTTATGAATGACTTAGCACAAAACAATTCAACCTCCAGGTCAAGTCTGATTTTCAAGCATGCTTTTTCTAAAGATGTTTCCCCTCATCCCCTTTAAGGCTCTAGATCCTTTTAACCAAAATCTGCCCCATCTTCTCTTACACATTGCCTATCTTTTCTAACTTTCAAGAGGTGTTCAGTTAGAATCCAGCACTTGATAAGATACTATCAGTGGCATTTAGTTAAAGGGGAGAAGGAAAACAGATACCATTATTAAAAAGCTAACAAACAAAATGTAGTAACGACCAGCAACTCAGACCCCAAACCATTAAGTCCTAAAGAGATGGATGAGAGGGGTAAAAGTTGGAGAAAAATGTGTTACAGGATACCGTTATCCACTAACATACCATATACAGTCTGACTCTGCAATTAGGACACAGCAAATTGCATGCAGTGCATCTATCTACTCAGTGATCATAACCATAAAATCCTCTAATATTGTAGTAACAACAAATTAGTTTTGTAATAGTCTATGTATCTTGCTCCTCTCACCTTTGCCATGAAAACCCTCTTCCAAAAGATGAATCTGTAGTTATGATCATAAAAAGGCTGTATCATACATAAGAAAAAATGCTTTTAATTGAAATATGGTCTAATGTCTCCACCTACAGACCTCCCTCCCTGAAGAAAAGGTTTTCTGTATAGTTGGTTTTTTTTCTTCTTCTTTGGAAAAACACTTCTAAATTAACATAATCATATCTGTCACAAACTGTGAATAAATAATGGAACATTCACACTTAGACTTGCTTGACAGCACCTTATAAATTATGGTTTTCATTATGAACAGAAGAAACAGTACAGGCCATTGTCTTTTATATTGCACCTAAGAGATCAAAAAGTGTCACAAGAATTGGTAACTGTCTCCTGGCAGACCTCTTAGCAAATGAGTATGTACTGTCCATATTTCATGTATGATAAACTGAAGCATTTTAAGGGTGAGTGACATTTAAAAAAACAATAGGAAAGTGGAACATAGTGCCTGAGATCTTGACTCAGCAAGAATTTTTGTGCTTAACTTCATACTTGAATTACAAGCATAAACTGAATAGCAGTCCTTTTACTTGAAATGAGGTTATTGTTCCAATTGTTTTGGAAATAAAGAAAGGAAAAGACAATCCCATTTACTTCTTACTATTTCTTACACTGCTGTTTCATATGTTCTTGTGGTTTTGATTTCCAGCTGAATCAAATACAATCACAGTTAATGAAAAAGGTGACCTCTCTACCACAAGAAAGCCAGGGCCGGAATCGTCAGTTGTTAAGTAAAGATTTATTGCTTCTTTAATAAACACCTTTCACCTTCTGTGTTATGAGAAAGCCTCCTACAAACAACATCTCAACTGACTATCATCATAACGTGCTTTATAAGAAACAGGAATATAAACATACAGAAGTGGTAACAAAATGAGTTATAATTACAGTTTAATTTTATAATTACACCTACAATATTGTCTATCCCCCAAAGAATGAACTAACATTAAATTATGCTTGAATTTTACTGTTTTTGTAAGCTTATTCCTCTTTCATCAGAATTTTTCCAGATAAGACATATCAAATGATGAATGAGGACATTAAAATATATGTTCTCCTAATGGTAGAACATTATGGATTACTATGCTATACAATAATAAAACTTAATACTACTTGAAGATATTGTCAAATCAATTTCTTGCCAAACTAATGTCAGTGATTTTCTGTTTATGGAACATTTACCAAACACACACTTACATAAGTAAGAATTATTTGATCCCAGGCTTCTATTTCTACCTTCTAGCTTTTTAGGGGTAAAAAAGGACTAGCTTCCAGGATTTAGGAAGAGATGTGACTCTGTACCCGTATCAAACTCTGTAACTTTTTTTTAACAGCTAACTATAAAAGAAAAAAGAAATGCAAAATCACAGTCGGTCTGAAGAAACAGTGCAGCAGAGGCATCTACCTTTAGCTAGATTTCTGCATGGTGCTTTAAAGTTAAATCTGAGATTAGATATAAAAAGGATAGCGTGTTCTCTTGTTTTGCTCTATTATGTGGGAAAACAAGAAGAGAAACAGCAAAGCTCTCACTATAAACAGTGACTTTCTGAAAAGTGTATGTAGAAGTATGCTTGTGTACATACATGCATACACACATATATGCAGAATAAAGCTCTTTTACCTTCGAGAACAGAAATAATTATCAGTAACATATTGAGAATTTTTATCAACATAAAGGTTTCTTGAAGTAGCCTCCCTCTGGAGAATTACTGTGATCCCATGCAACCTCCCCATTTGCCAGTAGAAATGGTGCCACTGTTGGTAATGGAAACTGGGTCCACAAAATAGCGAAATATTAATGGCATTCTGGGTTAACTGACATGGCAACCACATAATCAATGTGAAAATGCTTATCTGTTTTCTGACAAGACTTGTGGTTGGCTGAGCGCTTTGATTCCTTCTTTCTGATCTGACTCTGTATCAGTGGAATTATTTGGCAAGATGAGTTTTTTGTTTGGGTGTTTTTTTAATAAAAAATGGTGTTAAAACTCTACTCTGATCTTCTTCACAGTGTAATGAGCTTTGACAAAGCAAGATACTGAAACATGAGGTAACATCTATGATGAAGATTACATTCATGAAAGCTGCCAGGTGACAGCTCCACAGCTGTTATTCCAGAAAGGAGGCATGGGACAAGCTAATGCTGCAAATGTACAAAACATTCTTCCCCTGTGTCTCACCAGAGATCAAAGTCAAGGGCCTTCAGAGTTCGATATGGTCAGTATTGGATCACTTTAGCTAAGAAAGGAATTGGTTGTGTTCCAAAAATTCCCCCTTTACGCTTGCCTTCCTACTCCCAGGGTGGGGGTGGCTGCTTTCTTCTCTTTTTCCATAAGCTCAATAATCTTCAGATGTTCTTGGCTTAAACTCTTGCTAAATTTATTTCAGTCAAATCTACAATAGACATAAAAACTATAACATAAAAAGCATAGCTTCAAATCATATGACCCCTGGATGAAAAGGCCTGGAAATAAATTGTGGGGAGTAGACCTAATTCATTTTTAAGTTATCTGCTAAATATCCCATTTTTCCATCCAGTTGAATAAAATTATGCCCTTAATATCACTTTTACTAGGTTGTTTCAGTCACTCACAGGCACAGTTTCCAATTTTATATATAAATTGGAGAACAACTTCAAAATAAGGAGAGCAACAGGCAAAATGAGATCTCCCTAATGCCAATCACATAAAACCAACTGTTGGATACTTCCAGTCCCCAACTAAATGGGTAAATAACATTTCTTTTCAGTCAAACGTAAAACCAACATTAAACCAGCAATTTAAGAGAGAAATTAGAGGAAATGACATCTGGAATTTTCATTATCTTACTACTTTGGCCAATACTCGAGGCATCCTTGGAAATGGTAGCTGTCTTTTAAAAATTTTCCTTGGTTACTTTCCTTTTATTGCTCAGAAGCTATGAAGAACACCAGCTTTGAAATAAAATGTATTGTTACTGAGACTAACAGTCAGATAGACCTATTGAGGGTTAACAGGAATCAGGCAAGTTATTTTATGCACATCTCAAAAGCTTTAATTGCACCATTTATCATTCAAAAGCTGAAGCTGGCAGGAAGGTATCGACATTAAGAGAATATGCAGCTTCCCATAGGGATTTTATTACCCAACATCACGGAACACCTGCCACACAGTGGCCAGTGTCACCACAAGCATCTCTGAGCAACACCATAACAAGTTTCCTAGGGGCAAAGAGTGAAATTTCCTTGTATTATGTGCAGATTTGTTGTAGAGCACAAGTGCTGCACTAAACTTTTATGAAAGCTTGCCAGAAGAAAAGCTGTTATGAATCATAAAGGTTTTAGACTATACTGAGGCCTCAAATCATAGTTATTAGTTTAAGTAAGCATGCTTTTAAAGGAATATATTAAAGGGAACAAAAGAAATAGAGAAGAAAAAAAAGCAGTGGTATTCCACGTACACTATAAATAAGCTGAAGCTTGCTAACCATCAGGTAGTAATGCAGTATTGTACCTGTTGCTTCGGTAGTTTTTATAACCTCAGATTCTAGCAAAGGGAGGCAGTGAGGAATGTGGGTCATAAGCAATTTGTACAGAAGTTTACAGAATCTATAAAGAAGCTCAATCCCACAAACATTGTGTTGTCAGATGAATGGATTTGCTGGAGTAAATGGGCTTACACCCATATAAATATGAATATGAATATGAATATGAATATGGATATGAATATATGGGTGAATATGAAACTCAGCAGCATAAAACAACACAAATCATACAAAAGGAAAAGAAAAAAAAAATCATGGTCATGGTAAAAATATCTCTCTTGATTACTGTCTTCCCCTTCTGTTTTTTGTACATATGACATTTTTATATATGAAAAAGGTGTTAAAAAAAGCATTGAGGTAATTTTTACTTTTTAGCTGGTATTGATAGCAGCAATGGAGTCAATAGTTATCATCCGATGCAAAACTCACAAAACAAGTTATCAAGCTGGTTGTTTAAATTATTCTCTCTTCTCTTTAATAAAATTCTGTAGTATTTTCCTCCTCTCCAGTCAGTTGGCCTTTTTCCCAAACTGAAGAGTCCTTGCCTACTTAATAATATGACAACAGTAGCAGGTAGTACACTGGGAACAGATGCGAAGAACAAAATATTCGATGCCAAGACCCTGACATCCTCACTAAGCCTGTTTAGCAATGTTTTGCTTTGGACTAATGCTAGACTGTTTGCATGGACTGAGAACTCAAAGATTAGTGGAAATCTTCCAGTTAACTTTACCTGAAAGAAATCCAGATTGTGTTTTCCCAGACTGCTCAGCAACTGAAGAAGTGAATGGCAAATGGAAACAATCTGAAGATTTGCTCCCAAAGCACACTTCCAATCCAAGCTACAGTGCTGATGTAGCTGGAACCTTGAGTCATCCCTTCTACGGAAACTATGTCATGCTTTTGATCATTCTTGATACTCCTTTCAAAAAAGTTTTCCAGAGGTACTATATGCTTTTTGAGATCAGACAGACCAGAACCTCAGAAAATATTCAGACACTGGCAAAGTGCTGCAAAACAGTGGCACACTGGTATTTCTGAGTCAGTTCCCTGTCCCTTTTCTAATACTTTGTGCCATTCCGTTTTCCTTGCTGACCACTACTGAGCATTGTCTTTGAAATTGTATTCAGACTTTCTGAGTAATCCCCATGCTCAGTGGGCTAGTGTAAACAATCCTAAATTATTGCAAACTTATGTTCCTAACTTCAGAGAAAAATAATTTATAATTATTTATATGTGGGAGAGATGTTAGACTCATTTTATCCCCATTGTTATCTGATCTTGAAAACAAAACAGAAATAAATAAAACCAAACTTAACCCTACCCAAATATTTTAGTGACATTAATTTCAGGTAATCCACACCTATAGGAATTTGTAAATGAATGCTATAACTAAATGACCACAAATCCATTTGAAATACTAAAAATGTTCTTAGATATCCATTCTTAGAACCAGTTAGAATTCTTTTCAAACACTGACAAAGCTCTTCAATTCAAATCTTTTGTAAAATACGTGAATTTTTCAAATGCAGCAACAGAAACATAACAATCTTCAGCAATATCAACTCTATCCTAAAACAGTCTCCCTCTTTAGTAACAGAAATTATCTACAAGCTGTTAGCATGTTTCCTTTGAGATCAGATTTCTATTTTTATTTTAACAAAGAAATCCTATTTTAACACCTATGATGTACCAGAAGTTTTGTGACCTAAAATCAGCTATCAGCAACATGAGCTTCCAGACCCAGTGAGCAGACTTCTGCAGTCCCAAGACCTCAGAGAACTGCAGAGTTCACACAGTTCAGTGAAATTTGCTGTAGGACTTGAAGTCTCTTGGAATATTGCTCCATTTGAGAGAACAAAAATTAAGGACAATCAAGCAAAATTATTTATTTCAACATTATAGCTCTGCATGAAAAACAAAGATGAAATGAAACTGAATCTCTCCTAAGATAAAAGAAAAGCTAAGGAAAAAACAAACCAGGCCACAGTCTTAAAGTTTGTGCAAACAAAGAATGTTCATCGCAAAAGGATGGGATATTGTCCAGAAGCTATGCATCAGCTCCCTCGTCTTTCCATGCATGCATGTCTCTCATACAAGTATCTTCTCAGCAAATACGGGAAGCTCTTTCAGTATTGTGGTGGGCTGGCCCTGGCTGGACACCAGGTGCCCCTAAAGCTGCTCTATCACTCCCCTCCTCAGCTGGACAGGGGAGAGGAAATATAATGAAAGGCTTGTGGGTCAAGACAAGGACAGGGAGATCATTCACCAATTACCATCATGGGCAAAAAGACTCGACTTTAGGAATCCAATATAATTTATTACCAGCCAAATCAGAGTAGGATAATGACAAATAAAAACTAATTCTTAAAACACCTTCCCGCCACCTCTCCCTTCTTCCAGGGCTCAACTTCACTCCTGATTTTCTCTACCTTCTCCCCCTGAGTGGTGCAAGGGGACAGGGAATGGGGGTTGCCATCAGTTCATCACACGTTGTTTCTGCCGCTCCTTCCTCCTCAGGGGAGGACTCCTCACACTCTTTCCCTGCTCCAGCGTGGGGTCCCTCCCAGGGAGACAGGCCTCCATGAACTTCTCCCACATGGGTCCTTCCCACAGCCTACAGTTCTTCATGAACTGCTCCAGCGTGGGTCCCTTCCATGGGGTGCAGTCCTTCAGGAACAGACTGCTCCAGCGTGGGTCCCCCACGGGGTGACAAGTCCTGCCAGCAAACCTGCTCCAGCGTGGGTTCCTCTCTCTCCATGGGTCCACAGGTCCTGCCAGGAGCATGCTCCAGCATGGGGTCCTCCATGGGGTCACAGTCTCCTTCTGGCACATGCACCTGCTCTGGTGTGGGGTCCTCCATGGGCCGCAGGTGGAGATCTGCTCCACCATGGACCTCCATGGGCTGCAGGGGGACAGCCTGCCTCACCATGGTCTTCACCACGGGCTGCAGGGGAATCTCTGCTCTGGTGCCTGGAGCACCTCCTACCCTCCTTCTTCACTGACCTTGGTGTCTGCAGAGTCGTTCCTCTCACATATTCTCACTTCTCTCTCTAGCTGCAGTTGCACAGGTTTGGGCTTTTTTTTTCTCCTTCTTAAATATGTTATCCCAGAGGCGCTACCACTGTCGCTGATGGGCTCGGCCTTGGCAGGTCCATCCTGGAGCCGGCTGGCATTGGCTCTATCAGACATGGGGGAAGCTTCTAGCAGCTCCTCACAGAACCCATGCCTGTAACACCCCTGCTCCCAAAACCTTGCCACAAACCCAATACATTCTGACTCCACAAATCATCCAGTAAAGGATGTCCACTGAGCACTTTAATTTATGGATAGTATGGTACACAAGCATATCTGATTTAGGAATATGGAGAGCTTTACATTTGTTCAGTGCCACCAATTCATTGTCTTTCAAATTATTAGAAAATCATGGAGTTGGTGGTTTTACTGTTATTTAAAACTGATGTGTGAGAGGTCTGAGTAGGAAAAAAGAACAAAACCAAAACAAAAGCCTGACTGTCAACATCCTTCTTTTTTTTTTGTTGTTGTTTTGCTTTTCTTTACAGAGTTCTTTAACCAGCTTGCCTAGAGAGTGAGCTCAGAGAAATGGAAAATATGAAAAGCGTCAAAGGAAAAGAAACTGGTTAAAGTCAAGTATTATGTTAGATCTAGAAAGTTTTAAATCTAAATAAAATAACTCCCATGAGATACTTTCATTATTAAGAAATAGTCTCATAAATTCCCAAGGTATCTTTTCCTTAGCTTATTTTTAACCGTATCCATTCTTTCTGAACAGCAAAACAGTGGTCAATCTATAATACTCAGGACTTGACATAGCACTGGTAGGTGAATAAAAACCTATAGCGTATGCAATAAAGACATTTCATTTGCCCAGTACCAGCTAAAGAGAGTAGGAGTCTCTACTGATTGCAGTGAGCTTTGGTATGGTTTGTGAAGATGATCAGTTTACATCAGAAAAATATAAATCATGTTTCTATGCATATTACTGATAGCATCATCTAAACTTTTAAAATAAATAAGTAAAAGACCAGAGCTTCTGACTCCAGGGAGTATTTGCATATGTCAATTACTTCCAGCCTGAGTATTCTAAAGTATATTGTTCATCAGCTTCCATGCAGTTATTAATTATGCACCATGAACATTTAGTTGTCTAGATGTTTTGTAAATACTTTTTTGTTTAGTGCTTGAAAGTCTGCAGCACAGAAATGGAAATTGAAAACACTTGCAAGTTTACACTTAATAGTCCCATGGTTCTTCAAAGCATAACATTTTAAAAATGCTGAGAGTTACTAAAAAAAAAAGAGGTGTTTAATCCAATTATTGTTACTGAGATTACAGAATGTGCCTCTTTCCCTTCCACATGATTTAGCACACAGAGAAAAGAAATGCACAGAGAATGAAAAAAATGACAGCACAGTGGTTCTGAAGATTATTTGATCAATTCACTTCCTGTGTTTGTAAAAGTCACTGAGCTCAAGACTCTCAAAAGCCTTCCACAGAAAAGAGTTGGAATAACTTTTTCTAATTATGGAGCTGGTGACAGAGTCACACATTACTCAGTAAGACTAAAAATCCTTATGACAGTGTATAACACATATCCTTAAAACTCTTCATCATACTCGATGCACTTTTTATTTTGAGAAAATTTGAATTCATGCTAGTTGAATTCTGTTCAGGTTTTCCAGTATACAGATCTACCTTAGTGAATAAAATACAGGTGCCTCCAACTG
Source organism: Pelecanus crispus (assembly GCF_030463565.1). Lineage (NCBI taxonomy): Eukaryota > Metazoa > Chordata > Aves > Pelecaniformes > Pelecanidae > Pelecanus > Pelecanus crispus. The sequence goes on along the minus strand of NC_134646.1, from coordinate 62,946,834 downwards.
CATAGACGTACCAAATTTTTGAAGTAATGCTTTTTGTGTGTCATTTTTATTGCTGAAACTGCAGCTCCAATGGATTAAAATATGAATGTTGATTACCTTAGGCTGCTTTCCAGTGATTTTTACACATCCAAATTTGCAAATGTGTATTTAAACATACACCAAATAATTCATCAACCTTGCAAAAGAAACATATTTTTTAATATATTTACATATTTCTGTCCTATGGACACCATTGTGTAACATGCTAACAGGACAAAATGTTTTTCTACTACTTCTAATTCTGTGTCTTTACATACCAATGAATTAGTTTGTTACACCTATACAAAGACTGACACTATCTCCAACACTTTGAGTCTTTTCCTTTATCCTTTTTATGATTTCTAAGTCTGTAGTGGCAGCCCACAAAAGTATCTCTACAGTGGTTTTTGCTTCTTGGTATATCATTAGAACAACTCAAAGCATGAGGCAAACACAAATGAAGGTCTATAAACAGGAGGTATGTCCAGCCTTACAAAATTCAGGGACCACTTTCATCCAGAAGCTTTTGATGATAGGCTAACATTTCATCCGGTCTTAGCAAGAATAGAAGTAGGTAGTGAAGTTGTGTTCTGTCCTACTCCCTTTTCCATTCAGCTATACAATGGGATATGCCAGTAAATTTCCCAAATAAAACATACTGGTTTAAGTCAGATCTAGGCTTTTTGTCTGGTAGCACATCTCTTTCTTGATCTAGATTTTCTGTAATTCAGAAGTTACAGTATTTGAGAAAAAAGCAGAACTTTAGTTGAAAATAAGAATGTTTTTCTATGTTATTTTTACAGAAGAATGGAGTACCTTAGGGGTCCAAAGGCTCTAATGACCCTTGCCTTCTACCACTCAATTCAATGGCACATAAAATTAAGCTTCACTAAAAAAATATAATAAAAAAATCCTTTGAAAACAAGCTACCAAGAAGGTGTTACTGTGACTATGTAATCCTATGGCTACATATCCTGTGTCCTTCCTGATTTATTTTTGATGCTTATTCTTGATTAAAGCCATCATTTACCTTTCTGTTTAGAAAAATAAGTGGGTAATCACTCTAATTTTAGAGCATCTTTGATATCAAGATGCTGTTTTGAAGGTAAGCAGTGGGGCTTTTTATTCATGTGTTGATTACAAAGCACCCATCTTACAGGTCATTTCTAAACTAATCCACTGCCTGGAACGCATTCTAAGAGAAAATTGCCTTCTTAACAAAAATCTCTTCTAGTTACAAATACTAAGGCTGATATCCCTGCTTAACTGCTTAACAGCCCAGAAGGAAAATAGTAATTTCTTAAACAGGCAAGCAGTACTATGAAAGCATCCAGTACATTTATACTATATCCTTAATGGAAGGAGAGAAGGAAACGAGAAGGAAAACTCCAGTGATATGGGCCTCCATCAAGCACCACAGACTTATAGACCACTATGTTTACAATACATATATATATTCTATTCAATTGAAATTAAATAAATCCATATCACTTGGGTATCTGGAGAATCTCAGTTTTGAAAAATAAAAATATAATATTGTTTTCAGGAACAAAATACAGGCAATAATGACTTCATTGAAGCTGACACCTGCATAAATTCCAGACTTCTGAGCATGAAATCAGGCTTCCTGCAAAATCCTTCACCTTTTCTTTTAGAAAGTATGCTACCAATGTAGTTCAGTGTCAATAAAAATACATAAACAAGCATGTGCTCAGGTGGACTGAAAAGACAGAATGTATATTCCACTGTAAACGCTCTTGGTGAATTACTAGAATAATTAAATCAGTCTTTATTTTTGAGTCTTCTTGATAAGGTAAAAAAATTCTTTCTAAGCTGGAGAAACAAACAGCCAATTAGTGATCAAACACTTGTTTTCAGATTTAAAGCAAATCTCTTTTTAATAGAATGTTTTCTCACCATACTTGGACAAAAACACATATCATAAGTCCCATCCAACTTTAGACAGCATGAAACAGAATATGAAATGATATTTGTGTGTAAACTATCATATTTTTCTGGTTCGTTTTCAAGATCCATGGTATTTACATATGACCTTTCCATTTTTATTAACAGTTTATTGGATTTTTGCATTCCAGCCAGCAGAAGAGAAAGGTAATTGACACAGAGATTTGATGGTTATACACAAAGCTATAAACTTCAGTCCATTAACTTATTTCTCATGTAACCTTTACCTGATTCTACCCAAACACCCAAATAAGCAGTATATCTTGTTTTTCTTTATGTTAAAAAGCCCTCATCATAAGTCCCTGTTTACAGAACATCAAGTGGAAAGGAAAGCTCTGCACAAGCTTTTATCACAGCTTTCTCTGGCTCTTAGTACATATAGATCTCAATTTAAATGCCATAATTCAAGATCAAGTTGTTTATATACTGCTGTGGTTTGTGTCTTGCCTTAGCACAACATGGCAAAATTTTTATTCTTTTTTAAAATACAGGTGGTTACACTGATTGAGCTATTACACTGGCTAATTAATGTACCACATGTAATAAAATTGATGTATATTTTTGCATGTGAACATTGTCAGATGTTGCATAAACACAGGTATACACAATATGCAGACAGGAAGAAAAATTCTAGCGTGGTCACTCTGCATCTGCCAAGGCTTTCTGCACGATTTTCTGACTTCATCTCCACCACACGGATGTCTTTCAGCAAAGCATTCCTACAGTTCAGTTATCTCTGATGCAGGATGAGATCGTGTGAAAAACATCCATTGCTTTCATTTTTCCTATTTGTGTGAAGTTTCCTCATAATGTACTTAAAATTTTTAGGATGGCAGCTCTCGCAAAAGTGCTTCTTTCAGAAAGTGAAAGATTTTCTTAGCATTTTACAGCTCCAAAGTGAAACAATTTTAAAAAGGGCATAATTCTTAATAGACTTCAGTAGGTAGGATTTTTCTTTAATTTTCTTACACCAAAATTTTTCCCTTAGCAATTGTAAACTCATATCTTATAAGGATAAGGTGGATCATGAAGATAATTTTGTCTGACTCTTGGATAGCAATCCCTGGATAGATACCCAATAATTTGGGATGGCCATAACTGCCAGTTTAAACTGTGGCTAGCATTTCTTTTAAATAGAAAATCCAATTTAATTACAAAGACACCAAGACATCAAGAATATTCTATTTCCCAAGACAAAATGCAAATCGTATTTTACTTTTAATGTCATTAGTGTCAATTTCTAATCACTATAGTCACTTCAGCTTGGTCTCCTCAGTCAAAAATCAAAATATCTCTTCTCCTGGAAATAGTTTTAAAATATAACTAACCTACTCTTTCCTGAGTAAGCTAAATAGGTAGAGTTTTTAAACAAAAGAGGAAAGAAAAATATTACTGGTATTGCTAGATCAGAAATCACTCATTAAAAATTTCTGTATTCTTTCCAGTTTTTGCAACCTGTTTTTCTGTAGAAAAAGAGAAGCCCAATTCAGTGCTGATTCTGCAGACAGCTAGGGAAAGAGATGCAGCAGAGCAGGATTCAATTCCTGGATTTGCTATCACTTTCACTTTTTCACTTACTTTTGCTAGCAATTCATTCAGAATTAGTTTTTCATTGATAATATGAAGTTTTGTCCTCTTCTTTGACCTTAATTTGTTCTTACCTTTTCATTTCAAAGGTGAAATTTTACAGCATTTAGTGAAAGCACTCCAATCACGATCAAATGCAAATAATTTTATGATAATTTTTAAAACAATAACTACGGACATGCTACTTAGCAGACATCCATTTTTCTGGCTGCTTAGGTCTTGAATTCTGGGGAATGAATTTACTAATAGATTACTAGAGAGAATTAAATTGTAATACATTTTAAAATAAATTCTAATTTAATAAAATAGCTGATTTAGAGGGTAAAGAATATGTTTGTTGGTTTAGTCGACTTTATATTCATCCAGTGAGGAAACAAACATGTTAGACTGTTACCATCAGGAAAAAACAACCCCGAATTTTAAGATATTTCTCAAACACAGTGATAAGTTTGAAAGGGAAGAATACAAAGTGATATATTCTATTGCCTTTGCCTATTCCATCAGTAAAAGAGTCATCCTTTATAAACACAGGGAGACTTCCAAAGGCAACTGAGATTCAAATCTTTTAATGATCAAGTGGAACAGTATATGTAGTTCCTTCTTGATTTGGCAGATAAAGGTGACAAGTAACAGTTCTTTAATCCTTAGAGAGTATGCTGGGTACAAGAGGGACAGAGTGGAGGCTGAACAAATGTCCTGATTCAATTTGAAACTTGAAAGGGAATTCACTCTTCTGCAAATGTCCATCATCCAGAGAGTGTAAAATGAAACGACAGATACCTATAGAGATTAGACAATTCCAACTTTTCAGCTCATCCTTTATAGTAATGCTCACTGGGTTCACTATCCTCATTAAGTTAAAGTAGCAAAGTCAAAGAGTGTTTTACCTGGGTGCATACAAGGAATGGACATGATTCATTAAAATAATATGTAGCAGTAGTGATTAGTTTTAGCAGAATAGTAATGGTAAGCAAGGTTAAGCAAGTGTTATCAGGCTTCTTTTCAGGTGACATAATCCAGTGCTGTATGGAGAAGAGACTAAAAGGAAATTTTCCGTAATCACTTTTAGATGATGAGCATTTTTTTGCTATTAAATATTTACACATTTTGATCTACCCTGCTATTGTTGCCAGGATTCTGTGATGGCACAGAATGAATAGAATGGCTCGTATGTTATGCTTTATCAAAACCTCAACAAATATGCTTTGTCTTTGGAATAACTATGCCAAATCCATCCTTGATAAAGAAAAATGAAGAATAAGAAAAATCAATTTCTTTTAGGGGAAAGCTCCTAGAAAGGATACTTGATTTCTGGGCATTTCTAGGGCTAGAAGTGAGATCAATATTCCAAGGAGTGAATTAAATTGCAGCCAAGGAGAAGTCAAGATTCAGAATACTGTGTACTTTAAACTGTAAGTCTCTAAATTAGGTGGAGGGGGAGACTATCTCATCATTATAAGCATCTAAAAATTAAACTTCTGGATTATGATATTTAGGTTGTACTTGTCATCATTTCAGAGACAACACCTTATAAAGATAATTCTTCTGAATACATAATGCCTCTAAAACATCGCAAATGAATCATTTATTCATTCTCTCTCTGTGACTAGCTGCGACTAGCAAGATAAATATAACTAGTTTATTTTATATGCTTAACTATTACATGGATTAAATCAGTAGAATGTAATCAGAGTCCTAAGCAGTCTGCTAAACGAGATAATATATTTGTGAAGAAGCAGTGACTGATGCCTTGTAAATCAAGATAAATACAGCTGAAATAGTTAAACAGAAACCCTCAAACCCAAAAATAAATTAACTTTTTGAGCCACAAGGTAATGTAAATTGCTGCCGTAAACTTACTATAAAATATTATTTATTGGGAAAGAGAATGATAATTACATTGAACATAAAATGTACAAGAAAACATTGTACTTGAATGTAAGTCTTCAAAGAAGTGGATATTTATGCTAGCCTGAAATAACCTGGTACGGCACCACAGCAGAATGTATTGCCAGCAAAGATACTAACCCAAGCCCCAGAAACACTTTAGCCATGCCAGCTACTCTGTTTCTACTGACAGCTTATTAAGAGCATTGGACATTTCGTAAAGCACCAAATTGAACAGGAGAGACTTATATGGAAGTTCACACACAAATTGTCCAACTGCAGCTATAAGTGCATTGCTGGGGTACTCATGTGCTCTCCTGCTATATTTAATACTGCTCAGTCACTAAAGCATGCTGCTCACACAGAATATTTTCAGATCAATAAAAAATGGGCGGGATCCCTAATGTGTTAAAAATGGTCTCATTCTTGCTCTCAAAGGACCATGCCAATTTTCTGTCTTTTTTTTCAATATAATTCTGTTTATTTCTGAAATTATTTCTATTAATATATGTTCTTTCCAGTGAAAAAATCAGAATGAGCATGAAATCTGATTTATTGTCCCCTATAAATAACCAGTTCCTGGAACTGCATGCACATTTACGTTCACCTATGATAAAGTGTACTAGATACTCCACAATTAACCTTTTATTCTATTGCAGCTATTATATTGCTAGAAGAGGCACAAGGATCAGAATAATCAGAATGTATGTCTAATGCACTGCAGAACTAGCTTTTCTGAAGAGAAGCATGATGGATTAACTGTGGTAATGCAGCTGCTGAAAAACAAGCTAAAATGGCCCTAGCTCCTTCCTCAGCTATGGAGAAACTAATTTATATTTTTATAAGACAAATACCAGAAAAATGGTTGAGCCACTTGGAGCCTGTATTGTCACCTCTGAAAAAGACAAAAAAAAAAAAATATCTATTTTATTTGTAATATCAGCTAATATTTTCAGCAGCATCATTTTGAAGCTTCAAAATATCTGTTTGTTTACTAATTTCATATCCATTTCTTAAAGGCCTTTACATACCATAACCTAAGGAGTTAGAAGCTTTTGTTAGGAAACCCTCTGATGCTAAGAAACCCTCTCAGCAATGATAATCTTGAAGCTTTTCTCTGCATCCTTCTCTGCATCTTTCAGCCCTGGTGGGACTGAAATAGGGTCCTGGGCCATGGCCAGGGGCAATAGTCTTGGGGGGCGTGAACAGTCTACACCTGTGGGGACATGCAGGGGTCTGAAAGCTACATTTAGCAAATGAGCTCTAATGGCTAGAAATTGTTATTATTTGCCCAATAAAATGAATAGATATCCAGAATGAGCTACTGTCTGCTGTTCTAAAATGCCTGGACAACCCAAATTTGGAGTTGTAAATGACAAGGCTTAATAAGACCATGCCAGAAGAAATCAGATAAAATCACTACATAGAGATACCAGTTTTTCTGTAGAGCATGGAGTTTTAGGCATTTGAATTGCTTGTACAAAAGCAAAATAACTTTGGGAAACTGTCCAAGCTTCGCTAAACCATTTTACTACTGCTTTTCTCTCAACAGTTACACAGATTTCCCATCTTGTGACATATGTCACATTTGCTGGGGAAAATAATACCCTTTCACCTACAAAATCCTGTGGTCACCTTCCAAATACATTAATTTCTTATTCTTCTTAATTCATTATTCCTATTTACGAAACCTCAGTTGTTCCTGCCTAAAACCTCACTTTAAAATCGTACCTTTGTTTTCTAAAGGAATGACTCTGGAAATGTGACAGCAAACGGCTTGTTCTCTTTCAGTCTCTGCTACCACCAAGAGTTATGGGGAGAGTCCAAAACTTAATGCATATAAGGGGCTGCGCTTTCATGGGTAGAAAGTGAGGATTAAGTAGTACAGAAGTAACCTGACCTATACTCAAAGTAGCAATTTTTCTCCCCTCACTTCCACTCTTTTGCAGCATTGCTTAAAAACTGAAGAGGCATTTCTTGGCCTTTACGAAATACCTAGGGATTTCTGTAGGAAAAACAGAGCAAAAAAATAAGTTGCCAAATAAAATGAGTTGAATGAAGGAAAAACTTACGTAGAAATGGCTAGCTTTAGACATTGTTATGAAATGTAAAAAGGACTTCCATCTCCGTTTTCAAAAAAAAAAAAAGAAAGCAAACTAAAAATATTCTCTCATCAGTTATACCTGTACTGTTACATATATGACCATTCCAATCTCCATGGAAGTTGTTAAAAGAAGGAAAAGATATTTTGTCCACAACAAAACAAAATATACAAAAAATTTTGGGAGATGAGGAAGGGAAAATAAAACAAAAAAGCTGGATTTGTAATTTGAGAGATAGGTATGTCTCCATATGCAGAAGCTGACCATTGCTCCTGGTCTTGGGGAAAAAAAAATGTTGGTTGGCTACTGTTTTCAGGCAGACTTCATAAACTAAACAGGAACAGAGGAACCATGCATTCTTTGCAGTCTTGAAGGATGCCCTTGTGTATACACATGCACACACAGACACATATACATATATTCTGTACACACGTTCAAGACCTGAGGGATAATTCCATAAAATCTATACTCAGTCAAATGCATAGGAAATATTTTTTATATACCTCTTACATATACAGTAGAATAGGAAAAAATGTTCTTTCCTGAGAATCCAAATGGAAGTAGGTTGTTCATTAAAGAAACAGAAGTGTAAAAAGAATCCAACTGACAGCCTCTTCTTAATTGTTCATTATTACAGCTATGAATGAAGGTCCTAGTTTCAGAATTTAAGATGTAGGCACAATAGGGAAACACAGTTAGAAGCACCATAATGGCCCCTGCTACCGCCCTAAATGTTTGGAGGCCATATCTTTCTCTCCTTAGCTGCAAGTAGGTGTAACCACTCATTTCTAAATAAGAAACCTATCCCCTTTATTTTATAAGGCATATGAAGAGAATCACAAAATGGAATATCGCTGCAATAAAAGAAGGCACAGTAAGAAATCGGAAAGGACGTGGACAATGGGGAAATCTGACAATGTTAAGGAAACCAACTGTACACACTAGGACCTATCAAAATAGGGCCTCCAGAAGTTCCCATTAAAAAAAATAAACAAACAAGAAGTTAGGTTGTTGCAGGAGTGAAAATTAACTTTCATAGTAATGTATGAACATTCATTCAGGCTTTGCAACCTTAAGGAAGTTGCAGACTGATCTTTGTCTAACTGTAAATTTAAGATTAAACAGAAGCTTTGAACCTTGGGTTTGCCTTGTGTTTTTGTATTTTGATATTAATGAATAAATCTCTGCTACCTATGATGAACTTAAAATAGAGTCCACTAATATTAACTAACCATCTTACTTTATTAACTTGGCAAGGGATTGAGAAAGAATACATTTTCAGAGGTATTTTGTCTTCCATGAAAATCTGACTGTAACAGCACAGGTGAATTCGGTAAGCTTGAGTCACATAATAAAACTCTGTATGCTAATGTAGGATCACCTGAAGTTCAGCCAACTAGTAAAGCCTGTCTCAGACACAAGTCATCAAGTAAACACAGAACAGTAAAAATGATCACCAGAGGGAAGTGAATATGTTGGATGTGAGCTGAAAGAAATTTCACATACATTCATGGCAAGATGTCTGCTTCACAAAGCAAATTACACACTACCACTAGAATGACTGACTGCCTTGGGAAAGCACAAAACGGTACATGATGGAAAGGGGAAAATAACATTGAGAACTGCCATCAGAATTAATGCAGGAAAGATAATGTCAAATAAGAAACAAGGAAATAGACTGTCCCACATTTCATATGCCGATAGTCTGAGAATCTAGATAAATATTGACTTCAAAATGGCAGAGGTTTGCTAGTATATTTTTCTAAACTAAGCATCCTTAAAAAAAGTTGAAAAAAGCAGTTAAAAGCTTAAAATACCACCTAAATTAAAAATAGAGCTACCCACTGTAAGACAACTGCTGAGTAATATTTATGAAATCCCAGGTAGCTCTCTACAAGGACCAGTAAATGGAGATGATTCCATAAATGCCCTGCAAAATGGAAAATAGTCTTGAGGCTGATACTACTTCAAAGCCTCATTTAATTTTATGTGTCCAAGATCTCTTTTTTCTGCGCTGTATGAATAAGCCAGATTGCCAAAATAAACAGCTGTCTTAAAAGCACCAAACAAAAAAAATACATGTAGCTGCTTCTGAAATCCAGTCTGGATTATAAAGAAAATTTAAAATATAAGTAATTAAAGGATCAAGCATTAAGGAAGATGGCAAAACTAATACATACAGCTTGTTAAGCAGCATATGGAATTTGGGATTAATGATTCAGTAAAATGACTACAGATGCCTTATGATGGATAAGTTATGTCTAATCTGTGCCAGCTTCAGAGAGGACAGGGAATTCAGGACTAAGAAACACTGAGAGAATAAAACAAGGCAGGAAAGATTTAGGCTGCATGAGTTCTTTGGAGGAGCTGAAATCTATTAAAAGCTATAGAAATTACCCTAAAAAAGGCTGAGAGTGCAAAAAGAAGTAGACAATTTTCTGTAGATTTCCTACTGTAGTACACCAAGTAAAATTTTTGCCGTTACTAGTAAAAGGCCAGAGATGTGGGACTGACGTGACAGTATGGGATCCCTGGGCTTGCCTTGGCTTGAGTTGTTTTCAGCTTGTTTGAGCAATGGGCTGGTGGCCAAATGACTACTGTCTCATCAGCTTCTGCTGAAGCTCCATGAATGACAATCACGGTCAAGTCTGACCAACAGAGGAGGTCATGGCACAACAAGCAATTGCCCTTGCTGTGAACCACAGTTGAGGTGCAACTTTCAGACTTGAGCTGGACACCAAAGAGAAGGAAGCAGATTGTGACAGAAAAACATAAATAACCCCAAGAAGATCCCAAGACTGAGGGGGAAGAAACCTGTACTATGAAGATCATAAGCCTCCCAGTGAGGACCTCTGGAGTGATTGTGACAACTTGTTGCAAACCCCCCCAGCCCTTTCTGCTTGAGGAAGACTGAATCCATCAACCTTGGGATCCAGAGGGACATTGAGAAGGTGAGCATAACACCAGAGAAAGGGGTAGATGCTAAAAAAGGGAGGGGAGAGTAGCTTGGTTTTCTTTTTATTAATAATAACTGTGCTATTAATGGGTCTTTTCTGCGTAAACTAAACAAATTAGACTGCTAAAAGATCCATTGGACTAATATCAAATTCTTAGCTTCATATATATAAACTATTCTTTTGCCCATAACAAAATTTTAACTGGAATGTTATTTCCAATGTCAGAAAGCTCCAGAAGGTCAGAAAGTGGAATGAGTTTGGCAGTGAGATGCCGAAGAGTGTTATGAACAGCACAAACATACCTAGTGCTAACACTGATTAGAACTGCTGATGGTGGCTCAGGAAAAGGGAGTTTCACAACTGCAAGGTGCTCCCAAAAAAAAAGGGGGTTTCTTAGGTTGTACAAAATACTAAGTAGCAAAAACCATTCCTTTCAGGGGGGTTCTAAATATTTAAAGCTGCTCTAAATATTTAAAGCTGCTCATGGAGCTGCCACCAAAAAAAACCATAGGAACACCAGAAACAAGAAACTTCTAATTGATTATTGTGACCATGATGTTTGTGTTGATTGAAGAAGCAAGGAAGGATGTAAGGAAGAGGTGTCAGGACAGACAGTTTGACAAAAAACTTCTATAAGGTGTTACTCAGTATAGTATAAAATACATAACTAGCTGATGAGCTGAAATAAAATAAGGGAAAATTTAGACTAAACTTCAGGATGGAGTATTGCTGAAGTATTATAACTGAATATTTGCAGACTAAGAATCTAATTATTTTTCCTGCCACATTCTGCCAGATCCTGCTTTAATCTTGGTTCTTCGATCTTGTAGTCAAGTCAATATTTCTTGTCAATATGCTTTTTTTTCTTATAGATATCTAAGATAGCTAACTAAAACTGCAGTGATGAAAAATCAAATTAAAAACAGCAGCTCTATTCTTAAACACTTTACAGTCCTTCAGAAGAGATTGCTTGTTAAAACAGCTAATCCCCTTATAAAACTAATATCCACTTGTGCAATATCACCAACTGCTTTTTCCTGAATTTGTTTTCTACAGCTTCCATTCCATTTCACCGAGGGCAAACTTTGGTGATTTTATGTGATTTTAATTAGATATATGCCTACAGATTTTGGAACTGGGTCTTTAAATTCTACTTCTCAGATGTTTGGGTTTTATACTACAAAAGAAAATTAGTGAACAGTGAAAATAATCCTCAGAGGATTTAATTCTTTCACTCTGTGTTCCTACTTTTTTCTTTCTTAATGTGTAATTGAATAGAGAACAGTTAATTAATTCATTCTATAGCTGAGAATGAGAAATGATGATAGGGACATTTTGTTGAAATACAGAAGCCAGTTTTCCATCTCAGTGTTGTAAAAATTGGACTGTCTGTTGGACTTCTATTGTCTGCTAGACAATAAAAGTGTATGACAAACCTCAAAAGCTAGCAAGTAAATCTTTCATTTTTTCCAGGTTCATGCATACCTTTAAACTTGTGCTGGTCTCCAGTCAGGGAAGTTTGGCTGAGAGAGTGACTTTTTCAACTATAAATTTGCTATCATTGATTTTTTCAGCATGATTTCTCTACTCTTTCTCCATCATATGACCTCCATTTTAAATGATATGACCAAACCCAATAAACTTTGATAAACTGATACTATCCTTAGCCATAATCAATCTTTTTTTCTAGTAAAGCAATTTTTAATTGGTTTTCTCCAGTTTGCTTTAAACATTTCATATTCCTATTTTTTCCTGCATATTCTCTCAAATCTCAGTGTCATTAAACAGCATCCTTCATAGGAAATCTACTAACCATTCTGCTTTTTCCCCCCTTCTGAAGGTTTTGTTCTTGCTCCAAGTATTTATTTATTTAAAATACAGTTCTCCAGCTTCTGAAACATCCCCCAAATACACTGCTTTTATTCCCCAAAAGAGAATTATATTGCTTTTATTTTTCAGGAATGAAGGCTACTGTTACAATACAGTTTACTTATATTTATTGTACTTTTATATATTTTTATTGTAATCTGAATTAAGAATAGAGGCTACTCATCTTGTTAACCTTGTATAATGTGACAGCTCTCTAATAAAGTTGGGAAAATAAAGATAAGTAATTTTAAAACAGCTTTATGTTTCTTTCAACTTGAGATCATGGAACATTGACTTTTGTGGATCATCACAGGCTATCAAGACACACTCTGCGTATAGTATGGTATACTATTGTAGACTATCTTATATTCCCAAAGCATAAATCTGTCACACAGATTCTTATTATATATAAAGCAATGAGAACAAAATCACTACCTGCTCAACAGATAATGAAACATGAAATTAGGAAAGAAGAATTGCTTCTACACTGCTGTAATTTCTTCTTAAGTAAGCAATGACTCCTAGTATGCAAATCCTCTTTGTACAGAGTCACATCCATCTTACTAACTTTGTGATTTTGGTACAAGAAACTTTTAATGTATTCTTTTAATGTATTAGGAAATATACTTCCCCCCCCCCCCCCCCCCCCCCCAGGGAACAGCTTAAATCACTGATGCATATGATAAGTCTGTTAGGGAAAAGAACAGTTACTGTAACCTAGAGATTTCCCCTTGTCTGTTAGTAAACCTATGAAAATGCAGAGAACAGCTTATTCTGCATGTTCCAGACCATCGTCCCTATTAAATTTATCTCGAAGTCTGCTTAAATGAAATGCAACTAAAGAATGTATCCATTTCTCTCTATGAAGTTTTCAGATATTTCATAAACAAGCTAGCTCACTAGAGATACGATGAAGTCCAAGCAATCAGGAAGGCATCCAGCTACATGATAGGAATAGGTCCAGAAAAACTCCAGCTGTTTATTCAAATGCTGATACTGAGTGGCTGGCACCTTATCAAGGACCAGAGGATCAGTGGCACATTTGTGTAGTCTTTTAATGTGTAATGGATGTTTACCGCATCAAACAGGAAAAATCAACAAAAATTCCCAGCAACGTTTAAAGGATTTGCTGAAGTGGGACATGCCATAGTGCTTCATCTACTCTTGCCCAAAGAATTAAACTTGCCCAGAGGTTATACTTCGCTATTGCTGTCTTGTAGTTCTTCAGACTGAAAGTATTTTCTTTTTCTCAGAGCAAATTCTGAAAAGCAGCCACTTATGAGGTGCATGCTGCCAAAAGACCTCCCATTTTGTTCTGTTTTTTCTTCAGTTGGCATCTGAATATCTACTTTATGGTTTTATTTTGTTACCTCTGAGGAGAATTAAATTCAAAAAAAATTACAAGAACGAATTCTCAGTGCAAGCCTGTATTTACATAATTTAATCACTTTCCTGAGTTTCCTGTTGCAGAAGTATGTGAATAACACATGCACATCAGAATATAAAGATACTGAATATGTAAGTATTCACTGTAATATTACTCATTTAAAGGCCACAGATACATACATCTACCTGTCCTGAAACACACAGGATATAGTTCATGTGAAAGCAATATCTCTCTGTGTGACATTTTGGAAATCAAGGATTTCTGCATTTCCTATTATCATACTCCGTATTCTCTCCTTCTCTTTTCTTAAGAGTTTTGGGTGTAACTTTCAGTAATAACCATACATAATATTGTTTGCCTTGCATGAATGAGTGGAGTAATAGCAAAGGTTATCAAAGTTACCAGCTGTTTTATTTAATGGAAGAAAGCTTTCAAAACATAAAATATATAATTTGCTTCATCAAAACCAATAAATGAATATTTCAAAGATATACATTTTCTTAACAAATATGCTTCACTCAGTCATAATTTGCATTGATCTTATCACACCCAGTTATAAAAAAAACCTGCAATATTTGAATAATCCTTTATATAGTAGGTAATTAAAATCACATTTGTTTTACAAATCTATTAGAAGTTAGTAGAAATAACTTTTATACATTTTGAAGGAAAATTATTCATATATTAAATAACTTAGCATGTTTGTCTACATCTGTTGCATATGAGGACATAAGAGGTTAATTGTTGAGAATTTCTCCTGCATTGTGCATGCTCAAACACTAAGCAGTGACTGTTGGAAATGTTAACATCATCTTAACTGATTAAATATATTTTCCAAATATTTATAGCTGGTTATATGTGTATATATAACTTCCACCTGTATATTAAATCATACTACATAGTAAGCATGTAATCTTGTAATCGCAGAATGTTAACATGGAATGCAGCTGCAAATATTTTTACAAGATGGTTATCATGTGTGATTATAGTTCTAAAAATAAAAATAATCAAAAGACCCTCAATTTTTTAGTCACATTTTAAATGAAATATATTTCATCGTGGCTTAAGAGCCATGTAATAATAAGAATATTCATATACTTCTTAAGATTTAATAGGTATATTTGGATTAATCGGGTTTATCAAGCTGTGTTGCTCTTAGAAAATTTAACACAAAGGCAAATATATTGCACATTAAAACACAAGATTAGTTCCCCATTATTAGAAAACCAATGTTTCCTTACATTTTTGGAAAAACAGAACTTTTACACTGATAAAGCTACGTTTCAGTTTACAGAGAATTTCTGTCTCAGCACAGTTTTTTGTTGCAATCATCTTAGATTTTATAACTTCGTAACATGAGCTTTACCAAGGCTCTCTTTACAGAGCTGCTACTTGTCCCATATCATATAGGATAGCTATATTCTTCTACTGTCAGCATTGCTTAACAAGTAGAAAGACATTTTCTAGGAGTAGTAAACCTCTGCTCCAGGGAAGGAAAAAGTCTGACCTGACCATGTTGTTCATCACCTGCAGAAACTGAAGAGGAAGTAAAATTAATTTCTTCATGAAATAGGGAGAACTGTATTATAATACCTTGGGGTTTATTATATATTTATTATATATATAATATTTAATATTTTTACTATATTAATTTTCTGACATTAGTTTCATTGGATCAGATACAACAGTATTATTGCTTTCCTCTAAAGGAATGCATCTTTTATACTGTCTGGATTTTGAAAGTCCTATGATGTTAAAGGTAACGTGAGGATGTGTTGATTTTTACAGTTATGGAAGACAACAGGGAAAAGCCTATTTCCCTGCTTTTTTTCCTCCGATAAATGAAGTCCATTATTTCAAAACATTAAGAGTTTTGAAAATAATGGAAATAATACCTAAAGCTAGCCACAATGCACAGTACATGGAATGTCACACCCTTATAAGAAAAATAAAGTTTTACATTATCATAGCTATTTGAATTGGAAAGTCCATCTCAAGGGTGGGTAACTAAGCTCAACAGTGTTTAATGAAAAACTCAGTTTGATACAGAACAGCTATGTGCTGTTGGGTTAGCTTTACAGACAAAATAATTGCCAAGGTCTGAGAAAGCCCATAAGCTAAAGCCACGCAAGGTAAGAGAAGTAAACACACAGACATTAATTGTTGAAAGAGTAACAGTATTGCAGAGGGGAAGGAAATGCTCACAAGAAAAGACATTAAATAAAAAAAAAAGGAATATGCTACAAATGTCCAGAGCATTCACAGCAATGAAGGCCAAGCAGTATTCTAGCCTAATCTTTCTGCAGCTGACTGAAGCACTCATCTGGTCCCTCACTGGGGGTGGTGAGTACACTGATGCATATCCTAGCAGCTCGTTAGTGCTAGCTATCTATTGGCTGTATTAACCAATAAATAACTGATCTGAATTCATAAACCACGTCTATCCTTGCACAAGTCTCTTTGTGCATGGCAAAAGCTATCTAAACAAAAATCTCCCAGATTTTTGTTATAGGGGTGTTATCCCAAGACAGTTACAGGGGTGCTTGAGGGGGATAGATACAATCTCTACAAACTTTTAGTGATGGGTGAACACACACTCTAAAAAAGATTAAAAGTATTGTGTTTAATCAACTGAAAATTAGTTTACCTTATTTCTATAATATTATCTATCTTAATTGTAAGAATACAGAACAGACTGTCGTGGTTTAGCCCCAGCCAGCAACTAAGCACCACGCAGCCGCTCGCTCACTCCCCCTACCCCGATGGGATGGGGGAGAGAATTGGAGGAGTAAGAGTGAGAAACACTCCTGGGCTGAGATAAGAACAGTTTAATAATTGAAATAAAGTAAAATAGTAATGCTAATAGTAACAGTATAATAATGATAATAATAATAATGATACACGAAGCAAGTGATGCACAATGCAATTGCTCACCACCCGCCGACCGATACCCAGACAGTTCCCGAGCAGCGATCGCTGCTCCCCGGTCAACCCCCCCCAGTTTATATACTGAGCATGACGTCATATGGTATGGAATAGCCCTTTGGTCAGTTTGGATCAACTATTCTGGCTGTGCCCCCTCCCAGTTTCTTGTGCGCCTGGCAGAGCATGGGAAGCTGAAAAAGTCCTTGACTAGCATAAGCAGTACTCAGCAACAATTAAAACATCGGTGTGTTATCAACATTCTTCTCCTACTAAATCCAAAACACAGCACTATGCCTGCTGTTAGGAAGAAAATTAACTCTATCCCAGCCGAAACCAGGACAGTATCCACCCCTTATTCTATACCATCTACGTCATGCACAGGCCCTCCCCTTTCCAATGTGTTCCAATTAATCACCACTCCTTTCCCTATCTTGATATACACACAGATATCATTCCCTTCGTCTATGGCCCATCCCTCTAAAATGTCCATTGAGTTCATTTAGCCCATGACTTTGGGTTCCATCTGTCATCACAGTCTTTCAGAGCAGGACAGGTGGTGTGCAGTGTTGGACTGTTGCATGCTGAAGTCAGTTCTCATTCCAACATGGTTTCATCAAAGTTCATTTTCCTTAGGCTGGGCAATTCTTACTGCAATACCATTGATGCGGCATATAGCAATCATAATATATAGTATTATATACTTAATATTAACCTACTATATTATTATATTAACATGCAGTTAAGAGATAACATATAGTTAAGAGATAACATACAGTATTATAAAGCAATTAATATTATACAATTCAGTTCATTGGCTATTTTCACCCAAAATCAAATTCCCTTGAGGTACACATTGGGCTTCCCCATCCTTTCGCATCACCCACCAAGTGCACCCAGGTCCTTGAGCAAAAGCAATCCCACGAATGGGTTTGCCTTTGCCAGAGGGGGAAGTAACCCAGACTGTCTTCCCCAGCATATTTTTCATGTGCACTACAGGAACTTTATCTCCTTCTACAGTACGTAAAAGTTTTGATTGGGCAGGGCCAGCTCGATTGGCAGATCCCCTGGTGTTGACTAACCAGGTGGCTTTTGCTAAATGCGTATCCCAATGTTTAAACGTCCCACCACCCATTGCTCTCAGGGTAGTCTTTAACAATCCATTGTATCGCTCAATTTTCCCGGAGGCTGGTGCATGGTAAGGGATGTGATATACCCACTCAATGCCGTGCTCTTTGGCCCAGGTGTCTATGAGGTTGTTTCGGAAATGAGTCCCGTTGTCTGACTCAATTCTTTCTGGGGTGCCATGTCGCCACAGGACTTGCTTTTCAAGGCCCAGGATGGTGTTCCGGGCGGTGGCATGGGGCACGGGATATGTTTCCAGCCATCCAGTGGTTGCTTCCACCATGGTGAGCACATAGCGCTTGCCTTGGCGGGTCTGTGGGAGCGTGATGTAATCAATCTGCCAGGCCTCCCCATATTTATATTTTAGCCATCGTTCACTATACCCAAGGGGCTTGAACTGCTTGGCTTGCTTGATTGCAGCGCATGTTTCACACTCATGAATAACCTGTGCAATACTGTCCATAGTTAAGTCCACCCCTCGATCACGAGCCCATTTATACGTTGCATCCCTTCCTTGATGGCCTGAGGCATCATGGGCCCACCGAGCTATAAATAATTCACCCTTATGTTGCCAGTCCAAATCCACCTGAGCCACTTCAATCTTAGCAGCCTGATCTACTTGCTGGTTGTTTTGATGTTCTTCAGTGGCCCGACTCTTAGGTACATGAGCATCTACATGACGAACTTTTACAACCAGGTTCTCTACCCGGGCAGCAATATCTTGCCACAATGCGGCAGCCCAGATTGGTTTGCCTCTGCGCTGCCAGTTGCTCTGCTTCCATTGTTGCAGCCACCCCCACAGGGCATTTGCCACCATCCATGAGTCAGTATAGAGATAAAGGACTGGCCACTTTTCTCTTTCAGCAATATCTAAAGCCAGCTGGATGGCTTTCACCTCTGCAAACTGACTCGACTCCCCTTCTCCTTCAGCAGTTTCTGCGACTTGTCGTATAGGACTCCATACAGCAGCTTTCCACCTCCGATGCTTTCCCACGAGACGACAGGACCCATCAGTGAACAGGGCATATTGCTTTTCATTTTCTGGCAATTTATTATACAGTGGGGCCTCTTCAGCACGTGTCACCTCCTCCTCTGGTGATATTCTAATGTTTTTTCCTTCTGGCCAGTCCATGATCACTTCCAGGATTCCTGGGCGACTGGGGTTTCCTATTCGAGCCCGTTGTGTGATCAATGCAACCCACTTACTCCATGTAGCATCAGTTGCATGATGTGTAGAGGGGACCCTCCCTTTGAACATCCAGCCCAACACCGGCAGTCGGGGTGCCAGCAGGAGCTGTGCTTCAGTACCAACCACTTCTGAAGCAGCTCGAACCCCTTCATATGCTGCCAGTATCTCTTTCTCAGTTGGAGTGTAGCGGGCTTCGGATCCTCTGTATCCCCGACTCCAAAACCCTAGGGGTCGACCTCGAGTCTCCCCTGGTGCTTTCTGCCAGAGGCTCCAGGTAGGGCCATTCTCCCCGGCTGCGGTGTAGAGCACATTTTTAATATCCTGCCCTGCCCGGACTGGCCCAAGGGCTACTGCATGAACTATCTCATGTTTAATTTGTTCAAAGGCTTGTTGTTGCTCAGGGCCCCATTTGAATTCGTTCTTCTTCCGGGTCACTTGATAGAGAGGGCTTACGATCTGGCTGTAATTTGGAATATGCATTCTCCAAAACCCCACAACGCCTAAGAAAGCTTGTGTTTCCTTTTTGCTAGTTGGTGGGGACATAGCTGTTATTTTGTTGATCACATCCATTGGGATCTGACGACGTCCATCTTGCCATTTTATTCCTAAAAACTGGATCTCCTGTGCAGGCCCCTTGACCTTACTCTGTTTTATGGCAAAACCAGCCTTCAGAAGGATTTGGACTATTTTCTTTCCCTTCTCAAAAACTTCTTCTGCTGTATTGCCCCACACAATGATGTCATCAATGTACTGCAGATGTTCTGGAGCTTCACCCTGTTCCAGTGCTGTCTGGATCAGTCCATGGCAAATGGTGGGGCTGTGCTTCCACCCCTGGGGCAGTCGGTTCCAGGTGTACTGAACACCCCTCCAGGTAAAAGCAAACTGGGGTCTGCACTCTGCTGCCAAAGGGATGGAGAAAAATGCATTAGCAATATCAATTGTGGCATACCACTTAGCTGCCTTTGACTCCAGTTCATATTGAAGTTCTAGCATGTCTGGCACGGCAGCACTCAGCGGCGGTGTAACTTCGTTCAGGCCACGATAGTCCACTGTTAGTCTCCACTCCCCATTAGACTTTCGCACTGGCCATATGGGACTGTTAAAGGGTGAGCGAGTCTTGCTGATCACTCCCTGGCTCTCCAGTCGACGAATCAGGTTATGGATGGGAATCAGGGAGTCTCGGTTGGTGCGATATTGCCGCCTGTGCACAGTTGTGGTAGCAATCGGCACCTGTTGTTCCTCAACCTTCAGCAACCCTACAATCGAAGGGTCCTCTGAGAGACCGGGCAAGGTGGACAACTGTTTAATTTCCTCTGTCTCCAAAGCAGCTATACCAAAAGCCCACCGGTACCCTTTTGGGTCCTTGAAATACCCTCTCCTGAGGTAGTCTATGCCAAGGATGCACGGAGCATCTGGGCCAGTCACAATGGGGTGCTTTTGCCACTCATTCCCAGTTAGGCTCACTTCAGCTTCCAGTACAGTGAGCTGTTGGGATCCCCCTGTCACTCCAGAAATACAAATGGGTTCTGCCCCTCTATAGTTTGATGGCATTAGCGTGCACTGTGCACCAGTGTCCACTAGAGCCTTATACTCCTGTGGGTCTGACGTTCCAGGCCATCGAATCCACACAGTCCAGTAAACCCGGTTGTCCCTTTCCTCCACCTGGCTGGAGGCAGGGCCCCTCTAACACTGGTCACAGTATTCGTTGTTCACTTCCTGTAAATGTGAATCAAAAGTTCCCTGATCAAGGTCGGAAGTAAAATTAGCCCTCTTACTCTGTCTCGGGAACTGCTCACTGGAAACTGGAGCTGCAATTTTCCTGGGAGAACCGCCTTTTCTAATAGTTTTTCCTTGCAATTCACGCACCCGTGCCTCTAAGGTTGAGGTGGGTTTTCCATCCCACTTTCTCATGTCCTCTCCATAATCACGCAGGTAAAACCACAGGGTGCCCCGTGGTGTGTATCCTCTATATCCTCTCTCTTGAGCATAGGGACGTTGACTCCTAATGGCTGAGACACTGGTCCATGCAGGTGGGGAGTAGGACAGATCCTCTCTGAGTTGTTGGAACTCTTGGCATATTTTTTCAGACAGTTTTTCCACAGCCGAGACACAGGCCCGTAGGGAGGAAGAGAGCTTTTCTTCGTAGTCCCGGAGTTGTCTAGCCACTTCATCCACCGTTGGTGCCTCGTCGTCTTTCCAGGCTAGTATTGCCAACGAGTTGGAATACGATGCTGGTGCGCTCCGTACCACCTTCCGCCACATGGATTGTGTGCACCTGACTTCATCTGGGTCTTTGGTTAACCGCTCATCATTCAGGTCACTGTAAATCACCTCCAGCACGCCTAATTCCCTCAGGTACTGGATACCTTTCTCTACGGTGGTCCATTTGCTTGGGCGGTATAAAACATCCTCCTTGAAGGGATACCTTTCCTTCACGCTTGACAGAAGTCGCCTCCAGAGGCTGAGCGGTTTTGCCCCTTTTCCAATTGCTTTGTCAATGCCCCCTTCCCTGGAAAGGGATCCCAGCTGCTTGGCTTCCCTACCCTCTAAATCCAGGCTACTGGCCCCGTTATCCCAGCATCGGAGCAGCCAGGTGATGATGTGCTCGCCTGGATGACGACCAAAATCTTTTCGCATATCTCGCAGCTCACTCAGGGATAGGGATCGGGTGGTCACCATCTCATTTATGGGTTCTTCCTCCTCTGGTTCTCGTGATGGCCCTGGTTCATCTTCATCCCTTACTAAACGAACTGATTTCCTCGTGTATTTTTTCTTCTGTATAGGGGCAACTGATACCGGCGCAGGTTGGTTCTCTGGTTTAGCCACAGTGTCTGTCACTGGGGTTTGAGTAGCCGCAGTGCTCATGGCTGTGGCTGGAGTAGCCACAGTGCCTGGGGCAGGGGTTTGAGTAGCTGCAAGGCCTGTAGTGGGGGTTGGAGTAGCCGCAGGGCCTGTAGTGGGGGTTTGAGTAGCCATAGTGCTTGTTGTTTTGTCATCAGATCCAGAGACCTTCTCTTTCTTTTGAGGGTACTGATTAGCGTTGACCACGGCTCGATAGGCATGGGCCAGTCCCCAGCATGTTGCAATGATTTGTGTCTCTCTGGAGCTACCAGGGTGACAACATACTTCTTCCAAATACTTTACTAATTCTTCAGGATTCTGCACTTGTTCAGGGGTGAAGTTCCAAAACACTGGAGGTCCCCACTGCCCTAGGTACTTGCGCATACGATCCCACACACCCTGCCACTCATAACTATCCAGCCTTGGGGTAGATCTCTGGATGGTATTTTTAAACTGCTTACTGACCTTTATCAAAATGGAAACAACATTCCCAAGAATTATCAACAGACGTATCTTAACTGCCCAGGGGTGTTCAAGATACAGGAAAGTTGTTGTAATGAAGGAGGAAACATCATAGAAGAAAGCAGCAAAGGTGCCATTCTGTATTTCCTCCACAACAAGCCTCTCAGAGTAAGAAGTATAATTGCTAACTCTCTCTATGAGGTAGTACCCGAAGTACAGTAGTGACTTCTGTATGAAACCCAAATACCAAAGAATGCTCAAGGTCAGGGTTTTGATAAGGAGCCTCCCAAGCAAAAGATCATGAATCACTGCAGAGCATAGCACACTACACAAACTGACAGCAAGCTTTAACGCGTGCTGCAAAAAAAAGAACATGGTGCAGATCAGAAGAACTAATATCGTGACCGGCAACTGTTAACAGACTCCTTAATACACTCTGATTAATCTGTTGTTATCTCAAGCCCCACGTTGGGCGCCAAAAAGGACTGTCGTGGTTTAGCCCCAGCCAGCAACTAAGCACCACGCAGCCGCTCGCTCACTCCCCCTACCCCGATGGGATGGGGGAGAGAATTGGAGGAGTAAGAGTGAGAAACACTCCTGGGCTGAGATAAGAACAGTTTAATAATTGAAATAAAGTAAAATAGTAATGCTAATAGTAACAGTATAATAATGATAATAATAATAATGATACACGAAGCAAGTGATGCACAATGCAATTGCTCACCACCCGCCGACCGATACCCAGACAGTTCCCGAGCAGCGATCGCTGCTCCCCGGTCAACCCCCCCCAGTTTATATACTGAGCATGACGTCATATGGTATGGAATAGCCCTTTGGTCAGTTTGGATCAACTATTCTGGCTGTGCCCCCTCCCAGTTTCTTGTGCGCCTGGCAGAGCATGGGAAGCTGAAAAAGTCCTTGACTAGCATAAGCAGTACTCGGCAACAATTAAAACATCGGTGTGTTATCAACATTCTTCTCCTACTAAATCCAAAACACAGCACTATGCCTGCTGTTAGGAAGAAAATTAACTCTATCCCAGCCGAAACCAGGACACAGACCTAAAAAACACGTGCATGAAACAACCAACACCTGGACCTGAAATATTTCTAGCACATAAACTATCTCATAAAGCACTCAATCATTGGCGAAGTATTTAATGCTCTCCCAAATGCATAAAAACCAAGACAGTAGAATAACAAAGTAAATGTTTTTCTAGGTGTCTCAGCTGTGCCTTGTCATAGATGTTCCCCAGCAGCAAGCAATACTGACTGACTCAAATAAGAAACTACAAAGGATGCTGCTTTCATTTAAAGCCACAGTGGGAAATGAGAAGTGTTCAAGCAGATACCATTATTTTGTTGTAGAGATAAAGATGTATGAGGGATTTCATTTGCTGTAGAAATGAGGATCTGATTTTCCTTCCAAATGTATTCTCCCTGTTCATGCCTGTGATGTATACCAACATATGCATTCAGATCACTTACTCAGCATGAAATTTCATCCCAGCCTTTTGGGAACATGTTTACAGTAAATTTACTTATCAATGTTGGGTATCTAAAAATTGATAACTCTGAAAAGGCTTTGGTATTTTTAAAAATCTGGAAACTAAAATATTATTTACATTTTCAAGTCAAATGAAAAAATAGAATTAAAATGCAGGACTGAAACTGCACATCAGCTGTTGCTTGATCATCTATTATAGTTAGACCTCTGTTCTTCACGAAGACTAACATCCAGTACAATAAAGCATTCTTTTCATCTGGTAGAAAAACAAGGAAGGAAACAGAAAGATTTCTTTCACATGTCAGTTTAAGGCATTTTTGAGCGGCCTTGTACATGATCAAAATCAAGCTTGTACTGTGTTTTTCATCTTCCAGAAGAACCTGAGAGCATTTGCTTTTAAAGTTTCATTTTCCAAGAGAAAGAGATATTGTAAACCAATTTCTCATGCTTAGTTCTGGGTTGTTGGTTTGGCTTTTTTTTTTCTGTTGTTTTTTTGTTTGTTTATTTTTTCAAACCTTGTTTGTTTTATTCACTTTTCGGTAGTTTACTGGCACATTGGTCTGGAAATGACCAAGAGACATGGAGATTGTCAGTAGTTGATACAGTTAGTGTGTTTACAAGTTGCTATGGAGGCTTCTGGCTTTATCATGATACCATGTCTCACAGACTGCCTGTTGCATTTAAGTAGGCAGTACTGGAAATGACAAAGTTTTGGTGACAACGGAGGACGGTTACAAGATTTAGTTCACATTCATTCTTATTTGAATGTTATCGTATGGCATGCTGCTGACTTCAGTTCTCAGAGGGAAAGAACTATTTTTCATCATTTTGCTTAGCACCACGAAGTCTTTTATTGACTGAGGTATGTATAAATATTGATATGAAGGAATAAAAATAAGTATTTGCCTTGAGACACTCCTCTAACACAAAGAAAAAATTCATTAGTTGCTATAATAATAATTACTATAATAATGTTCTCAGGAAGGGAGAAACACTTTAATATGAATGAATGAAAGAATTTGCACACTACTAAAACATTTCTCCTTTTTATTCCCACTCACTAGTATATAATCACTGTGTGGGGGACAAACTTGTAAAATGGGGAACTTGTATTCATATGTACTTTCATATGAATACTTTCAGCAGCATACAAATATGTAAAAATCTGTATATGGAGGAGTTCTAAGTTCTTCTTGACTCCCCCTCAAGAAATGAGTATTTTTTACAGTCTTAGTAAATTACCTTTGCTCTTTCAAGGCCTTCACGAAGATGTTGGCTTATCTTTCTGACTTTTTGATTTCATGGATGACTAGCTATGAATTCAAGTTTAATATGTAAAAAAATGAATCTCTTAATGTTTTCACCTCCCAGCCCTTCTCTGCTCCCTCACGCTCTGATTATTGTGTAAAGCAGTAATCTCTCAGACCTGTAATCAGGCTACCATCTTCTGCTCAGACTTTTCATTGATGTCTAACACCCAAGCTATACCATTTTCATTATATCCCTACAATACAGCTTTTCCTATCTGTTCTGTGGCAAAACCTATGGCCTAAGATTTTATTCTCGTGGAACTTCATAGCATTTAGCACACGCAATTCACCTATTTCTCAGAGAGAATAGTTACTGTACAACTATTAAATCATCAGATTAATACTTTTTCTAAAAGGTTCTGTTTACTTGTTTGTAAGTGTCATGACTATCCTTTAAAAATCTGACCCTGTTAGTGAAGGGTTCGAGTTCCTCAAAAATTGCAAATTCTTACTAGAATGTTAAAAACCTAGACCAACAAATCCTATACTTCATTACGGCATAGTGCTACCTGCACAGGAAGGTTGGATACTCATGTTAGGTATCTCTTTAGTTGTCACCTGATTTGAAGGTTGAAAACACAACCTTCACAAGTGGTGTTCCCCAGGGCACTACATTTCCAAGTCTAAAATTTTGTTGCCTTGTATCGTATTTTGGCATCAGAAACTGAAATCCATTACTGGCTCAAATAAATATTTAAAGGTTAACCATGACTAGGAATTTCAAATCATGATTAGATTAAGCCTGTTACACTTCTGGCACACCACTGAATGACACAGTCCTATTTAGTAGTTTGTATTGAAGCAACAGGATGGCTTGACCTTTCCATAGGTAAGATATTGACCTGCAACAGGGCTCTACACAAGCCTTGTGAACTGCCTAAGTTCTATTTAAGTCTTTGACTAAGATTTCTGTCCCTGTCCCATGAGATACATTTCAAGCTTACTGAATATATAGAAAGTTTCTCTTTAGTCCTCTGGAACTGAAGGATGTAACAAAAGAACACTTTCTTTACAAAGATCAGAGTTCCTAACATTATCCTCTTTGCTTGTTTGATTTCTTTAGAACAGGATACTATTTCCTCTGTGGGTATAAGTGAGACAGCAATTAATGTAAATGGTATTTGTTTCTCTCCCTCTCTGCCTTAATATTTTTTAAACTAAGTAAACATTGTAAGATGTTTTTAGACTATTTTTTAATGGATAATCTCCTTTTTTATTGTGTTTTTATGCCTTGTCAGCTTGCAAAGCTGGAGGAAAATGACACTGCCTTCCTCCTCTTCAAAACAATTATATTCTCTGACAGTGACACCTACATGCTGCTCTATGCAATCTTGTGATAAGAGTATGTATGTGTGCTTTCCTCAATTTGAAACAAAATGCTCATTCATATGTTTGTAAAGGCACTATATAAATATGAAATACTGATTTTTTAAAAAAAGGTTCATTGTTTAGAAATCCAAGTTAAGAAAAGGACTGAAGATCTGCTTCTCTTCACTCTTTCCCACTAGATAATTTCCATGATTTTCATCAAGATGGGGCACCAAATTCTCCTTCAACAGTTTAGGGCAAAGCAGGGGTTTGACACCCCCTAATGTCTCCTCCTGAGAAAGGACAGCCACAGACATTTTGCAGAGAATTTCCTTCTTTCCTTCTCCTCCCATTCTTCCACTGTGAAGCAGTGAGGATTTCCCTTTCCATATTTTTTCCTTGCTCATCAATACATACAACGAACTGTGGACTGCTCCTTCTCATTATTTCTTGTATTCCTTTTCCACATATTGGCCCTGTTAGTGACCAACGACAGGCAAACAGTCTTAGAAGTCATTTCTAAATTCATGAAGAACAAGAGGGTGATTGGGGGTAGCCAGTACGGGTTTACCAAGGACAACTCCATTCTCACCAACTCTATTGCCATCTATGCTGAGTGACTGGTACTGTGGACAAGAGGAGGGCAATGGATGGTATACCTTGACTTCAGCAAGGCCTTTGACACTCTCTCTCACAGTTTATCACCAAATTGGTGGAAGTTTGCAGACAACACCAAATTGAGGGGAATAGTCAATATGCTGTCCCTCAAGGCTGTTCTTCAGAGGAATTTGGACAGAGTGGAGAAATAGAGTGACAGACACCTCATGAAGTTCAATAAAAGGAAATGCGAAGTCCTGCATCTAGGATTAAATAACCCCATGCAACAGTACAAGATGGGGATTGACTGGACAGGAAGCAGCTCTGAAGAAAAGGACCTGGGGATCTGGCTTGACAAGTCGAACATGAGTCAGCAATATGCCCTTGCAGCAGAGGCAGCCAACCACATCCTGGAAGAGTGTAGCCAGCAAGTACAGGGAAGTGATCCTTCCCCTCTGTTCAGCACTTGTGAGAACTTATCTGTAGCACTGTGTCCAATTTTGGGCTCTCCAGTAAAAGGATATTAATATACAGGAAAGAGTCAAAAGCATGGCCACCAAGATGGTCAAGGACTGTAGCACTATATGTATGGGAAGACACTGAGGGGACTGGATCAGTTCAGCCTGGAGAATAAAAGGCTCAGGGTAGATGTTATTGCTGCCTACAAATACTTGACCAGGGAATACAGTGAAGACAGAGTCAGATTCTTCCCAGAGGTGCACAGCAACAGCCCAGGAAGCAAGGAATGCAATTTAGTACAGGGAAAGGATTTTTCTTGTAGCACAAGGGTGTTCAAATACTGGAAGAGGTTGCCCAGAGAGGCTGTGGAATCTCCATCTCTGGTAGGTTGACCCTGGCTGGATGCCAGGCACCCACCAAAGCTGCTCTATCACTCCCCTTCGCAACTGACCAGGGGAGAGAAAATATAACGAAAACCTTGCGGGTTCAGGTAAGGACAGGGAGAGATCACTCACCAATTACCATCACGGGCAAAACAGACTTGACTTGAGGAAAATCAGTTTAATTAATTACCAATCAAAACTGAGTAGGGTAATAAGAAATAAAACCAAATCTTGAAACACCTTCCCCCCACCCCGCCTTCTTCCCAGGCTCAACTTCACTCCCGATTTTCTCTACCTCCTCCCCCTGAGTAGCGCAGGGGGACGGGGAATGGGGGTTGAGGTCAGTGCATCACGCATCGTCTCTGCCGCTCCTTCCTCCCTAGGGAGAGGACTCCTCACACTCTTCCCCTGCTCCAGCGTGGGGTCCCTCCCACAGGAGACAGTCCTCCCCAAAAATCTCCAACGTGGGTCCTTCTTCACTGACCTTGGTGTCTGCAGAGTCGTTCCTCTCACATATTCTCACTCCTCACTGCAGCTGCAGTTTTGTGTCCTGTTGGGTTTTTTTTTCCCCTTCTTAATAATGTTATCACAGAGGCGCTACCACCATCGCTGATGAGCTCGGCCTTGGCCAGCGGTGGGTCCATCTTGGAGCTGGCTGACATTGGCTCCATCGGACACAGGGGAAGCTTCTAGTAGCTTCTCACAGAGCCACCCCTGTAGCCCCCCCGCTACCAAAACCTTGCCACACAAACCCAATATACCATCTTTGGATCCATTCAGGACTTGATCAAGCGTGGCACTGGGTAACCTCATCTGCTTAAATCTGCTTTGAGCAGGAGACTGGACTACATGACCTCCAAACATCCCTTCCAAACTAAATTTTCTATGATACTGTACTTGGTTCATCTATTCCTATCAGGAAACAGCTCAGTAAAGACAATGGAGATTATATGCTTTGAAACCTGCAGAATGGAAAAGCAAAGCATGCAAGAACAGACTTGTGGTGTTTCCCTGGCCACATCACTTAGAAATGAAAAAAAAAGTAGAAGCATTATTTTCATGTTCCAGCACTTTCGGTTCAAAGAAAGTCTAGGTTTAAGATCAAAGTCTGCAAAATGATGAGGAATTTTCCAACTAAACCAAACACGTGACTGCATTCCTATTGAACTTGCAAATTGCAAATCCCACTGAATAATCAGGCAAATGCTTATGATTTTTGGTTGTTTTTTTTTTTTTTTAGGAGGGGTGTTGACAAATTAACCCACCTATTCTTCCACAAAGATACAACCTATTTCCATATAGGTACCTATGGTTTGTGTTTATTTGCACGTTTCTGGCTTGCTATTTTTTAAGGGACTATTTTCAGGAAAAATGTGGGTGTGCAAGTGTGTGCAAGTGTTAGAAGCCAGACATGCTTTTATTGCAGTCATAGATCTTCAGGAACATGTTTTCATAAGCAAGTGTTGCAAGAAGGCTATTGGGTTTACCAAATACACATCAGAATAGAGAGTGCATTCTAGGAATTAACATACTGTAGTACAGAAGGAAAGAAGAGAGCTAACTGCTTCAGTGATACCCACAGCAGCAGGCTATAACAACAATAGCAGTATCAGCAGCAAAAAATGCCTTTTTTTTTCTCTCCACTGTTTATAAATGAGATTGAGCATATGGATACGTAATTAAGGTTATTTCATTAGATCACACTAGAGCTCTCCAAACAATCATGAAAAGGGTTTTCCCTGCATAATGGTTTATATAGGCTTCTTAAAACACCCGTTAATACATTAAAAAGCACAGATTCATCTTGAAAGAAAATAGTCTTACACCTGCAGATTTTGCAAAGGCTTTTTTTTAATGATCAGAATGACTTTCATAATTTAATGTACAGCTGCATTATTTAACATGTTCCTGTTCTGCCTTATTCTCTTCCGTTCTTCTTACCTCAATTTCTGAACAAGGTGCTATTTACCACCTTCTAGCTGTTGATCTAATTGGGGTGATTCCCTTCCAGTTGAGGTGCTCCAAGAAGCCAATCTCCTTTCAGATCACATATGCAAAACAGCCTGTCCAGTTTTCCGTTTCCTACCCAGCTTCCAGGTCACGTTCTCTTTCCCAGGCGGACCCTTCTAAACCTTCCTCCTAATCTTTTCGGTCAGTCTCCCAGGTCTCCAGTTCAACCAGTTCCAGCCTTCCTCCTCTTGGTCTACAGCATTATTTTTCTGAACAATTTTTCTTCTCCCCATCTTTTGTCATCTTTCAGCTCTAGTTTCTTTTTCCAGCTATCTCAGCAGATTCTGAAGCCTAGACACTTCCAAGACTAAGGTGGCAAATGAAAAAAAAGTTTTATCGATTTCTGTGTGTAAAGACCACTTTGGCTCTCATGTAGGTACCTAACTTTTATTACATGTAGCCTTAAACTTCTCAACACTAAAAACTTAACTATGTCACTAGAGACAATCATGTTTCAAAATAAAAATTCCACACTGGGTGGAACAGGACATCCTTCTTAAGACATTACTTCCTGTGAAATTATGACTGAGGAGCACGCAGCAACCTGGATTTATTTCAGGTTATAAGAAGCTTTTCAATACACATCTTGCTACAGAAACCTGGAGAGGAATATTAATTATTGAAGAATATGAGAAACCTAATTATCGAAGAATATGAGAAACCACGTGTGGAATTATTTTCTTTCATTAATCTCAACATACTCAATGTCATCCAGGAAAAGTTGTATGTTCTATGTTCCATATGTCATACGCTCCAGGTACCTAGTGATAGAATTTCTAAAGGAGATAATATACATGCAATATGGTAAATGCAGTAGTTATAAAGGGAACTCAGAAATGTGAACTTTATTTACAGTACCCATATTTCTAAAATATGGACATTCTACAATAATACAAAATGAATGAATCATATGGATTAACCAAAAAGACTGAATTAGCAAGGAGACAGACAGCATTAATACCACAAGATACTGATTTAGTAGTAAATATATTTGAGAGGAAGACAAAAGGAATAAGAAGTTAATTTTGTTTTAACTGAAGTTAATTGGTAAAATATAGATAAAACTATATAGACATATAAAGTATTCCCTAGACCACTGCCAAATTATAGAGGAGTGTTGAGTTATTAAATCAATCTTTATATCAATTTGTCCTTAGGACCCGTTGTTACTTTTTATTCTGACAGCTTGCCATTCAGCTCACTGCTGGAACTAGATGAAAAATGTAGTGATAAAAGAAAAGTTTGAAATGATGTATAGGCTTCTGTTTAAATTCGGGTTTGTACTTTAATTAGGAATCCTACTAAGATTTGTTCTTTGAAGGGCCACATTGTAGTTGATGTTTTCAAACATACTCGTTCTCCAGCAGCATCTAGATTTCTGTTCCAAAGAAACAAGCATTTTTAGCCATTGAAGCCTAATTTGAAATGTTAGTTTATATAAAAAGTATTTCACTCTCAGATATCTGACTGTATAAAGATACCAAAGAGATGAATCCTTCTACATTCGAAGGAAGAAATTAAATTATTTTTTCCAAAGCTAACGTCATTGTGAAATGAATGCTGGTTCCACTAAAGTTTCACTATCAATTGCAGCTTCAATCCACAGCATATAAATAAGGAGTAGAGCCAAACTTTTATATTGCCTTAGAAAAGGTCACAGTTTAATGTTCATGGCGTGTTTTCCAAAAGTTCTTCAAACTTATGCTGCACGTTCTGTGTTTAACCTGCATCTTTCAGTATCTAAATACACTTACGAATTTTGGCCTGAAACTCACTATTGTTTTCTGTGCTTCAACTTCTGTTTCATGAGACCTATTAAGTCAATTATTCATTCCTACTCCCATATACCTACCTCTTCCTTGGTTTATAGCATTGTATAGCACACAGACTCTGGCTTGCCTGGTGGAAGAACTCTGAGCATGTCTGCTTCTACACCTCAGCTATGAAGGACTGTTTGCACATATGGCAATACACAGGGCAATAGGGTATCACCTCAGTGGCATTGTTTACGCAACATTAATTTAAGATGTGATTATTGGGGACTAACTGCTTAGATTACGTAGGCATAATGAATGATGATTAAGAACTAACCATTTATTATGAATTGTGCTGTCAGTGAATGTCAGTCCAGCAAAGTTTCATCTTAAACTCTAAAACTGGCATGACTTATCAGTTTTCTAAACACTCCCATCATGGCTGTCTCTAATTCCTCAACAAATACACAGATATGCCTATAAACGGTCACAGCAATTGTGTAGGATGCCACTGGAAGGCTAGAAAAAAATTTAAGGAGAAACAGATGGAGAATGCACTTTAGTTTCAGTATCGAGGTGATGATCACCTCATGCAAAATAGAAGGACTTCTGTAGAATGACTGGAGGAGGCCACACCTCAGAACCTACCAGAGTCTTCTACGCACCCAACTCCCAGTCGAGGTGGGGTCTACATTTTCTGGCTGGGGCTGGAGTTAGCAGTTTTCCCAGGCTTCAGAGACAGGGACCTGATTATCAATTACCCCAAACACAAGAAGCCTCACAGCTCTGGAATCTCTGGGAACTCCAGTAACCAAGTGCACAGGAAGGAAATAAAATTAAAATCTAGCAATCTCCTTCTTAGTTCAGAACTTTGAACAACCAATCCCTTTCCATGAAACTACTTTTACTTGAATACCTGGCATTTTCAATTAAACATTGTTTCATCACAAATTCAAACAGTTTTAATAACAATGTTTCTTCCTTTACAGTTTCCTTCAAAATAAAATCAACACTATAAAGTAAAAATCAGCAGTAATTCTATTTAGCTTAATAGAGTTTCACCAAATTAATAAACACAGACAAGAAAGTGAAGTTTGCCTATTAATTTCACTTCTGCGAAGTCTAAGGTATGTACAACATGCCTAACCTTAAACATTTATGACCAACTTTATTGATTTCCTTAGATGATCTGCAGTAACTTTGGAGTGACAGAAAATGGGCTTTGTTGTAATATTACTTTCCATCATGATTCAGTTATCTCTTTGCTCTAAAAACCCCATCACCTACTATAAAACAAATATTAACATGAAGTTTCACGCTTCCTTATGCTGTAGAGGAATGAACAAGTGGTTATAATGTCCTCCTTGTTGTTCTGGAAATTCATAATAGAGCAGGGCAGGGTTAGACCTGGCAGTTCCTTGGTAAAGAAACTGAGATTACCTAATCTTTCAGAGGATTGTTAATACACTGAGTGGTATCCATGTTATCAACTTGGAGCATTTAATTTTGGATGCATCTGCATGATACATTTTCCACAGTGGCAAAACTGGCTGAAGAAATTTGTACTTTTTCTGCATGTATTATTTTCACACATAGTTTACCAGTTGTGCCAACACATTCGTGTATATGGGTGATTATGTGAACTGGGTCACTGAAGTGATTTACGTAGAAAAAAATAATGACAAATTATTTTAGATCAATTTCTACTTTTCAGTCACTCCAGTAATTGGGGTTACTGCATGGTTTCACAAACAATTGTCACTGTACAACTACATGGGAGGAAAGACAAAATGCAATTCAGAAGCAGAATAGGATCTGAAATATTTTAAGCTGTCTCTGTTGAAAAAATGTGTAATATTACTCTTCAACATACTTTAGATGACTGGGGAGAAAACTGTTACGCTGTTATGAGAAAGGAACAGGGAATCAGAGTGCCAAAAATACTTCTCTGAAAAAGAGGCAATACCAATAAGAATCAAATGCTGAATTTAGGGTTATTTATGACTTCACAAAGTATGGTATAAAACAAAAATAAATACTACAGGAGAGAAGTGCAAGAACTTCCAAGTAAATTTTCTGGATATTTTACCATTCCAGGTACATGTGGTATTTTTTGTTATTGCCTTTGAAAGGCTGAGATGTTGAACTTTATTATTTGTATAGTTTTGGAGATCAGCTGATTAGCAGCTTTTTTCCTACTAAAATAGTCTGATTTTGTGAAACCACCAACTTTGACTAATTTCTTCTCATGGAAAAAAACCCAACCAAACCTGAAACATTCACAAATAAAAAAGAAATTATTTTGAAATGTGTTTGAAGTCAAACTTAAGAAAGATTGAAACTAAAAGAAAAAGCTCAAGGTCTTCTTTAAATTTCCTTCAAAATACATAAATAAAGTAAGTTTTGGCTTTGTGTCCCTTTTAGAGTTTTAAAAAAATCATGACATATCAATTTCTCCGGAGGTAAAAGTGCCTACTTTGACTAAAAATTCTGAAGGAAACAAAATATATAGTTTTATACTGTATTTTGACATTTTTTCTTCTTTGTATCAGTTCTTATGAGTGCAAATTTAAAAGAATATCTTAGAAACTATTCCGTATAGAAAACTGAGTAAGTGCAGATTCCCACTGTTTTGAATTAATTCCAAGAAATTTGCAGGGCAATACAGATATGCATGGGGTCTTGATCATGCAAACCTAGTGGGAACACCTATAAGCCTCTTTAGTTTTTCCCATTTCAAAACTAGTAAAATCATAGAACCATAGAATGCTTTGGGTTGGAAGGGACCTTTAGAGCTCACCTAGCCCAGCCCCCCTGCAGTGAGCAGGGACAGCTTTAACCAGATCAGGTTGCTCACAGCCCCACCCAACCTGACCTTGAATGTTGCCAGGGATGGGGCCTCCACTGCCTCTCTGGGCAACCTGTGCCAGTGCTTCACCACCCTCATTGTAAAAAATGTCTTCCTTGTATCCAGTCTGAATCTATCCTCCTTCAGATTAAAACCATTACTCCTTGTCCTGTCACAACAGGCATTGCTAAAAAGATTCTCCCCATCCTTCCTATAGGACCCCTTTAAGTATTGAAAGGCTGCAATAAGGTCTTCTCACAGCCTTTTATTCTCCAGGCTGAACAACCCCAACTCTCTCAGCCTGGCCTCACAGGAAAGGTGCTCCAGCCCTCGGATCATTTTGGTGGCCCTCTTCTGGACCCACTCCAACACGTCCATGTCCTTCTTGTGCTGAGGGCCCCAGAGCTGGACGCAGTACTCCAGGTGAGGTCTCACCAGAGCAGAGCAGAGGGGCAGAATCACCTCCCTCGACCTGCTGGCCACGCTTCTTTTGATGCAGCCCAGGATTCGGTTGGCTTTCTGGGCTGCAAGCGCACATTGCCGTGTCATGTCCAGCTTTTCATCCACCAGTACTCCCAATTCCTTCTCTGCAGGGCTGCTCTCAATCCCTTCATCCTCCAGCCTGTACTGGTACTGGGGGCTGCCCTGACCCCAGTGCAGGACCTTGCACTTGGCCTTGTTGAACCTCATGAGGTTCACGTAGGCCCATGTCTCCAGCTTGTCCAGGTCCCTTTGGATGGCATCTTGTCCTTCTGGCGTGTCAACGGCACCACTCAGCTTGGTGTTGTCTGCAAACTTGCTGAGGGTGAACAGTCCACCCATCAAACCCATATCTCTCCAATTTAGAGAGAAGGATGTTGTGGGGGACTGTGTCGAACGCTTTACAGAAATCCAAGTAGATGACATCCATTGCTTTTCCCTTGTCCACTGATGCACTCACTCCTTCATAGAAAGCCACTAGGTTGGTCAGGCAGGTGAAACCGTGCTGGCTGTCTCAAATCACGTCCCTGTCTTCCATGTGCTTGAGCATAGCTTCTAGGAGGATCTGTTCCATGATCTTCCCAGGCACAGAGGTGAGGCTGACAGGTCGGTAGTTCCCAGGGTCCTCTTTTCTTTCGTTTTTAAAAATGGGCACAACATTCTCCTTCTTCCAGTCACCAGGGACTGCACCTGACTGCCATGACTTTTCAAATATCATGGAGAGTGGCTTGGCAACTACATCAACCAATTCCCTCAGGACTCTGGGGTGCATCTCATCAGGTCCCATAGACTTATGTACATTCAGGTTCCTCAGGTGTTCTCAAACCTGATCTTCCCTTACAGTGGGAGGGGCTGTACCACCCTGCTCCCCATCTTGCGGTCCATCAACACAGGAGGGGTGAGGAGAGAGGTTGCCAGTGAAGACTGAGGCAAAACAGTTGTTGAGTACCTCAGCCTTCTGCTCGTCTGTTGATACTGGGTTGGCATTCTTGCTCATCAGGGAGGATACGCTTTCTTTAACCCTCCTTTTCTGGTTGACATACCTGTAGAAGCCCTTCTTGTTATTCTTTACATCCCTTGCCAAATTCAGCTCCAGCCGTGCCTTGGCCTTCCGGACTCCATCCCTACACAACCGGGCAAAATATTTTGTTTCATCCCCACAGTAGTGTAAAGCAAATGTTAATGAAAAACTTCTCTCACAGGAAAAAAAGCTGGCTTTGACCTGGTTTATGTAATCAGGTACTGAAATTAATCAAGCTGATAGTAGAAGTATCCTGTTTTACCATCTCAGGTAATTATATTAACATATTTTCTTCTTTTTTATGCCTGAAAAAAAGTGAAAACATGCTCAGAAAAAATTGGTTCTCTCCAAACACCATGATTAATACAACTAATATACTTTTTGTTATTGTTTTACTGTTTTAGCCTTTTCTAACTATAGAACATTATAATCACTGAAGAAAGTAGGAATATCAAAAGGCTGTTCTCTTAATCAGCTGCTGAATTAATGAAGGCAAAACTTGTGGCTGCCACTGAAAAAGGGAAGATATTTGGAGTCAGGTGAAATCTTGATTTTTCTAGTTCCTGCTCTCTGTACTGTTTTCATTCTGTCATTTGCAAATGGACTGCTAGTCTGGAAAATATGATAATTCATTTCACCACCCAAGATTACACATATACGGCACAGATTCTGGACAATGTGAAGGTTTTGCTTTAATAACTTTTTTCGTTAGTGACCATTTCCTTTTGTGAGATAAGGAATTACGTCTAGAAAGATTCTTCATATCAGCACCAAATGACATGTCAGTCTCACAAGAATTAGTCGGTGAACATCTCTGTCTCCGAGGTTGCAGACATTTAATCATTTCTTCACTATTCTGGGCAGCTGCACACTGACCTCATAGCCATCACCTGTGTCTGGGCTGTCAGCCACAGCACTTTGTAATATAAGGGCTGCTTTGCATGCTGCTTTACCAAGAAGAAATGCCACTAACTGTGACAACAATCCTAATTAGTTGTTGAAATACCATTGTGAAGATCTGTCACCAGCGATTACTCATCTCTTTAATGGTTCCTTCAAACAGAAGCTCTGTTTCAGCTATTTAGAAAATGGCCAATATCATTATCATTCCCTGAGGGGCTTATCTAAGCACTCTGAAGGATTACTGTCCAATTTTACTTTTAAGCAAGGTTGCAAAAGTCATGAAATAGACGCTTTTCGGGGGAAAATAAAACATTTTTACAGCAAGAATTTCAGCCGCAGGAGGTTGGGAGCAGTTACATACCTCTAGGCAAACTATAACCCAGCAATTATAAGAAAAGCATCCTCTGACGGATAGAGAGGGAACAAGATTTTAAGAGAATGAGACCAGTAGGGGA
Organism: Pelecanus crispus; assembly: GCF_030463565.1. Lineage (NCBI taxonomy): Eukaryota > Metazoa > Chordata > Aves > Pelecaniformes > Pelecanidae > Pelecanus > Pelecanus crispus. The sequence goes on along the minus strand of NC_134646.1, from coordinate 62,909,489 downwards.
TAAGAAGTAAGAAAAGGATTAGATTCAGGACTAGAAACAACACATTTGATTTCCAAAACTTCCTATTAGTATCACAGGCTAAAATTATACCACAAGGCAGAAGTAGCGTGACTCAGTGTAGGCCAGCAGGGTAACTGTCTGCTGTAACAAACTATAGACAGGTGTTTGAGTTAATAAGTAATTGCTAACAAATGCAACGTTAACAATTTAATTAAGATTAGAATAATTACAATTAGTTATGCAACATATTTTTGTTTGCATCATATCTATTGCCACCCTTCATTGCCCGAAAAACCTACTCCAAATTGCTTAGAGAAACTAATACTTAACCTCAGTCAAACAGCTATTCCAGACCTCCTAAACCTATCCCAACAAGTTAATGCTTAGATGAACAAGGTACTAATTTATCGTCCATCCTCAAGACAGAGAAAGCTAATTTAAATGACAAGAAAAAAAAGCCTTAAGTTTGTTATAGAACTGTGTGTATCTGTAACTGATAAACACACTAGCATGGGTTTATGTATAGCAATTGATACTAACAGTGATCATAGAAACTGTTTTAGAGGATGTTGCATTAAAAAATACATATTAGCTAAAATCCTGATGAAGTTATGGTTAACCTGTCCATAGAACACTGTTATATTAACTATAATAATATAGCTATTGATATAAAACAATGTTTTCTATACTTTCTAGTTCCTTAAACCTGAAGCTTTATGCAGTATGCAATGAACACACTGATCTCGAAATCTTTGGATTCTTTTACACAATTCTTTTTACTGAAATTATTTATATATTTTATATAAATATATAAATAATTTTTATATATTATATATGTATACATACTTTATATAATATATAAATATTCTATATTTTAGAGAAAATATTTTTTATTAGGAATGGAACTTGCATGAAGAGGAACACACAAAACTTTGCAGGAGGCTGACAGTATGTGAAGCCAAGCAGATATGCCAACATTAGCAAGATCAGAGTTATTCCACTGAAAATAGTAGTTACATTCAAGAAAGTTCAAATATTTACTAATTTAAAAGATCATAGTAATTATCTGTTAATAATAGTTTTACTAGCTTTTTAAAGGGTATTTAATTACTTAGAATTCTTTCCATTGCTTTGAATTATAAAAAACAAGTGTAAATTAGCTTCCATGATGAATATTGTTAAATCTTGACAAAGTTAGTTTCCTTTATTTATTATTTGTAGGAGTATTATTTGTAGTTTTATATTTCTGTTATTTTAAGGTTGTCCACTATACAGAGCGGGTGCATCCATAGGTAATTTTCTGCTAAGCTGTGACTAAAATTACCTCAGAATTAGGCAAATAAATGCATGCTCCAGTAAAATTAATCTTGGAAAAAATAAATAAGGGGAAAAAGAAAAACAGACTGGGGTCGGTAGGAAAAAAAAAAACCAACCCACCACCGAAGAAAAAGCTTTGTTCTATATAAAGGTTTAATTTCCATAAGTGATACATATATATTCCCCATTAGCATCCATGAGAGTTACACAGCAAAATGGGAAAATTGAGTCCTAAAGCTATGTAATTCTGTGTGAGCTCAAAATGTGCTTCCCTATGAACTGTGCTCAGCACATCTGTTGCTCTGAGCAGAATTCAGACCTTGTGTTTCCTTTAAGAAAAAAAAAAAAAGACCAATTTCTTTGTAGTTTGCAAATATTATGTATTTCAAATAGATACTAAATACATGCTTTCATTCTCTTCAGCTATTAGAGAAACACTTCCATGCCCAATATCATTATTCCCAATTCTGTTTATTTTGGTGGACTTCTCACTCTGGTCCTATTCCCCACTCCTCCTGATTCTTCTTTGTAATTCCCAAAACCTTACCATCTGTTTCCAGTTCCTGCCTCTACCTGTGTGATCCTGGTTTTCCCCTTGTCCATCTCTCTCATTCTCTCTCCTAGTCCATACTTCCTGCCTGAAGTAACCTTCCTGACCTCTCCCAGTCACCTTTCCTCTCCTCCCCACCTCCATGGTGGTTTTCAGTCCTCTTCCCTAACTTGTCTTCGTCTCTTGCACACATAGCTTCCAGCTTCCCCGTCTCAAAGACTTGGTCTTCCGCTCTCCATCCTCAAACACTGTTCCTCAAGTTACCTCTTTAGCCACCCTCCAGTTCTTACTCCTCCTAAAATCTTGGCCAGAGCTTTCTAACCATCACAGCATATAGGTACTAGCAAAGAGATCGTAGAAGACACAAGGTTTCTTATGTGACTTAAGTCTGGCCTGTAGCACACACGCGTTGGAGAGGCAGGCCAAGTTGTTCCTGCCTTGCCACCAGGACTCTTTCCTGCAGTAGTGAATGTGCAATGATACTCGTTCTGCAGTCCAATAAACCCTCTAAGCAACATGTATAAACCGAGTTTGACCAAATCTGGAAAAGCACAGCCCTGACAAGGATTATTCCCTTAAAGGATTTCAGGCCCTCCCTCAAAGCAGGAAAGTTGCACAGGTTTGCAAACAATAATTCACCCGCATTTAAATTAGGAAAAGACTAAATTATGCAATTTCCCCATAGTCTCATTTTTAGAAGGAGCTGCACCATTCTGGTTGAAATGTTTTGCCTGATTTTTTTGCAACTGTTAAGGAATATTTGAATGTATCCTAGAGGACTATCTGAGGAACAGTTAGAAAACCTAGAAAGGGGCTGCCTCCTATTCCCATGTCATTGCTTAATTTCTTTTCTGAAAGCTGACATACAGGAATACGTCATTGTAGTAGGAATCTAAATCGTTATGATAGCTGATCATAAAATAAACAGACAAACCAACCCAGTAAAATAAACTTGCAGGTTAATTCTAGCTGCTTTCCTACACCCATTTAAAGAGCTAGGAGATTTAAAGACAATCTGTCCAGGCACTGCTATCTGATACTAGCAAAGAGCTCTCCAGTTCCAGGCATGCGGGAAGAAAAGTAGATATTGACATAGCAGAAGGTACCGGCTAAGGAACTGCTGAGGACTGCTATCATGTAAGCCTCCTGTCAAGAGAGACTGAAGTGTTCTTTTCCAACTGTCTAGCATATTACTGGTACCAACCCCTGCAAATTTATTACGTCTGGTAGTAGTTCATGTTATATGAAAACATCCATTCCTGTAGCAGTATCATTATATGACAAGGATGGAAATATTCTTGGAACATTTCAATACTATTGGTTTGAAGACAGTGATTTGTTCACTTGGGTTTTTTTTTTACAGCAACATTATGCTTTAATAATATTGTTAAGACTGACTCAGGGTTCTCCAATATAATGACCTAGCAGCACAGTGCCTACTATAGAATATTCAGTAAATTCTGATGGATAGGAGGTCCTAAGGAATTGCTAGAACCGAGTTTGATGAGAACGTATTTTTCTGCACAGTGCTCTAATCCAAAAAATGCAACATCTTTTCAGGTCAATCAAATGCAAAGAAAAACATGAACAAAAGAAAACAAACCAAACCACCATATTCTGTTTCACAAGACTCAAGCCACAGAGATTGTCCTGAAGTGAAATAATGCCACTTTATTTTGTATTATTGAAACTGTAAAAACAAACAACTCCCCTTACTATTTAAAAAGGAAAATAAACCCCATCATATTTCAGAATACTTGCTACCTATAACCTTTTTCTTTTTCTTTGGCTGATAGGTGTCACATTTGACCTGAATTTGTTTGTGATTCTCATGCTCCCAAATCCATGCCTTTACACAGACCAAACAGAACGTTTTGGCTAATGGGCTTAAATATCTCTTTCTGTAGTGTTTTCTCCTTCTCCATTAATTTCAGACAGTTCATGTATCTCTCTTCTGTGGAACATTATACAGCATTAATTTAGTAATTACAAAATATCCCTCTTTTTAAGGAAAATAGTGCAATATAAATTATTTATTTATATAAGTTCTGTGAATAATATCTTGTGAAACACCATCAAATGGATGGTGAAGGGAAATAACACTTGACTTTTGAAAAGAAACCATGAAGGATAAGGTAATACAAAATAAAAAGAAACATCTACTCTTACCCAGAGATCTCAAACAGTAAGTAAAAACAGGAGAGATTTCTGTAGGGTTGGGATAACATATAGGAGGTTCTGATCAGACTGGCATGGAATGAAGTATCTAAGGATCACATCAGAGACTTAAAATTAAATGAGAACAGGCAGGTAGCAGGTTCTTACTTTAATAGCTGCTTGCCTCTCATTTCAAGATACCCAAATCACACAATTTATAAATCCAGTTGTCAGGGCATGAAAATGTTGAGACTTCTGAAGCAGAAGTCACTTAGCCATCTGGCAGGAAGGAATGAGTGCTGCAGAATAAAGCTTCTCCGTTTCATTTCAGTAACATGTTATATAAAACAAGTGAGCAGGGACACCTTGGCATATAAAGCAAGGAGTATATAAAAAAAAGTCATATAATTTAGCAAGCATATGAGGAACAGCTCACCCAATGACAGCTACTACAAAAGAATAATCCCGTAATGGCTCTTTGACAGTTTATTTTCAGTGCATATGCTTAGGCAGTACATACTGTTTATTTTCTAAGCAGCTTAGCAGATGGGAGGTAAGTAGGATGATGATTATAATTCAATATAAAATACATTTAAATAAAGTTGGGGGTCTGACTTAAGCCCTTAAAAGTCAAAATATGTAAGTTAAGTCTCTAGCAACATCCTTAGCACAGCTGCTATTCTTATTTTCTAAATGTGGAACAGTCTCTTATCACAGGCTGCCACACCACTGGACAATGTAGAATTGGTATGAGGCAAGAATTAGTTCCAGCAGCTCCTGAAGAACAAGATTCCACACCACAGGCAATTTGACACAACTTCTAACAGGCCTTTTCCACATTTTTTTTTGCAGTTGAAACAAGGGTGTATATGTTCCTTTGTTTTTCTAATATCTATTCTTTCCTACCTACCTGATCCAACTTACTAAAATGTCTCAGCAGATTGGTATCTCCGTAAAATACTATTATCTCTAATTTAGACAGGTGAGAAACAGAAGGATTATGTAGTTTGCTCAAGTTTACCCCAAAAAGTCAGTGCTACAATACAGCATTTTACCAGAGTCTCTGGAATTCCAATCCCTTTAAGCTTTTTGGTGTTATAAAAAAGTATTGTTTCAGTGAATAGATTTTGGAACACGCCACTAGAGAATTTAAGGAAAAGGTGAAAAAAACTTAATTCTGAAGATTAAATTGTATTCCGGTTTATTATTCAATTTCCATTAAATTACAAGCTAACAAGGCATGAAACCATCAAGGCAAGTGCAGCATCATATTGCAGTTACAGAAGCTGGAAGGTGGTCCCTCAGTGGCTTTGATGAATTATGATACTGGATTGAGTATCTGCCACTGCAAATATTAATTTAGAGATGAAATGTGTCAGTTAGACATTCAAGGTTTACACCTGAAGACTGCTGTTTATCACCCACTGCCGCAATAGGAAAAAGGGAGGCAACCACAATTAATGCAGCTCATTTTTTTTTTAATAGATTTTAACTGTTTAGTTAATTAAGGGCCAGAATGCCTCTACTCTGAGTACAGACCTCAAAGATAGAAGGATGGGGGAAGGCTTAAAAGGGGGATACAGAATATAGGGATGGGGGAATACTGGATTTTGTCAGGTATATGTATGGTGTGTAGAATAAATGAGTATTTCCAAGAAGCTGGAGTACAAATAATAGTACTTAAAAAAAATCAATATCACATCCTCTGCCTGTCCATAGGATGAACATTCATGGAACATTCATTTAGGTAGGTTAATGGGAGATTTGATAAATGCATGGAAGAATAATCCATCTTAAACACAAGAAACTATCTCAGCCTCAGGAAGCACTGGAGCTGCATGTTCATAGCACTGAGAATGCACACCAATAAAATCTGTGTGCTTGCTTTGCTCTTACCCTGTGGGCTTTCTTCTGAATCTACTGCTACGCAGGATACTGGTCTTCATATGCATTTGATTTCTAATACACTGCTTTTCACAATAAGGAGAGGTATTAGAAGAAAATTAGAAAAAAAATATGAAGAGAAATAATGAATTTACTACTGTGATCAATACTCTCAGATCTCTTCTAAAGACCCTAAGTTTAAGAAGCCTATATGATTTGGAGGGGGTTTTTTTTGTTTGTTTGTGGTTGGTTGTTTTTTAAGAGTACATTAATTTTTTTTTTTTTCCAAGAACTTCCATTTGTCTCCATGCAACTTTTTTGTGCGATACCTTGATTTATAAAGATCTGATACGTTACAAACTCAAGAATCAGGTTACCATGACACATCACATATATGACATCAGCATATGAGACTGAGATACGAACTGTTAATGAGACATAAAATCCTATTCAGCATGAATAAATTCTCTGTAAAGGAAGATTAGAAAATACAGTACCAGAAGTACCTCATTAGTACCTTACCATTCTTGTAAGATCCACTCATATCAATAGACCTGCTATGGAGTATATTGCTCAAATGATGTAATGGATAGAATCAAAATACCTTCTTAAGCCCAACCAAAGTTGTTCCCAATCTGAATATATTTGATCTGGTAGACTTAAAGTAAAAACAAATTACATACAATTCTTCCCCCTTCCAGTATTACATTAGAAATTCCTTTAAAGGCTTGCAAGTTCAATTCCAGCAGATAAATTATGTTAAACCCAAACTGCTTTTCCCTGTTACAGCATTGTCGCTCTGAGTGCAGAGAGATTTTTGTTTATTTATATTTTTATTTGTTTTCCCAAATTCTAGGACTGCATGAACTCACTGTTGCAAGTGTGCATGGCAGAAATCTGAGGACTTCTACCCTCTCTGCTAGAGGCAACTTAATTTGCAAAATAAGAAGTATTATTTTTTACATTTCATATCCCTGAACTCAAGGTAAGTTTCAACAGTCTGTTTTCCCCAACAGATAACATGAGGAGCTCTTCTGTGAAGACGTAAGAAGTTTCTGCAGGGAGACGCCCTTCAGACTTCACTGCTGCATGGTTTGGAAACTTGAGATTTTTGCAGAGATTCTAGTATCTAGCCAAATTTCACTTTGAAAATTAATTATTACATCTCAATATTTTTACAATTCTCTCATTCACAAAAGCATTTGCTTATGGAAAAGCAGGTCTTCCACCATACTGTCAAGATTATGATTAACTGTCCTGATCATGGTAAAACTCAAATGCTCAGGGTGATACTTTCATGAATGAGTTTATTTTCAGAAGCATGTCTTTCCACCAGGTACATAGCTTGAGATACACATATATTTCCTAAAGAAGGAATACTGGATGCCGTAACAAAACCATCAGACAGCATAATAACCTCCTCTCTTTTATGCAGCTAGGTTGTAGGCCTTTTCTCTGTAATGTGTGATACTAACAAAAGAGTATAACCAAGAGCAGTTGCCGACTTGCATGCATGCTTTGCTATATTGAAATGATCACTGGGAGTCACGCTGAGAAGTGAAAAGGTCAAATAAAGGAAAGGGGGGAAGCCATAACAACATAGCCACTGATTTTGGTTTATTGATAACAGCATCTGTTATTGAAGGAGTCATCTCAGGTCATTAGGCAACAAGTGAGATATTTTTAACACTAATGAGACAGAAAACTTTGTTATATCTTGACTCTGAAAATAAAAACTCCAATCCTTATTACTTAGTGTTAGAACAGAAGCATGTATCCAGGCTAATAAACCTTTCTACTCTGATTTTACTACTTTGGGCTCAGCATCAAAACTTCCATTTAATCATTGCAAAAGTATGGCTGGATCGTATTCAGTGACTCAAAATATAATATATACCTAGTGGATGCACAGCTACCTGCTTCTAACACGTACCCTGTTAATTGACAGGTCAATACATTGGTTTCTCTTTGTGATAAAATTCAGTTTTACAATACCGGTATCATCTTATTATCCTAATAAAGGCTAAAAAGATCAAATTGAAGAAGGTCAATTAATGAATTGATGAAATCATAAATCAATCAACAGGACAGAGCCATAGGTTACCAATACGAAAGAAACAATATGCCAATTCAACCTGACCGATGTTTTGACATGTTTATCTTCCACTTTTCTTTTTAAATTAACAAAAAAACAGCAACAGACCAATGTTATATTCCTTTCATTAATCAAAACCTTACAAAGTTTCTGCTATTTTCTTATCCCCCTTGGAACAAAACTTTCCAGAAGCTCAATAAAGTCTGAAGACATCTTCAGTAGCCAGGCCTTGGAAGACAACACATTTTTACTGGGCATCAGCAGGAACTTACTTGTCTCTTCTGCACTATGGCAGCAAAATGGTATCGTTTTAATGCTGTTTTTGCACAGAAAAAGAAGAAAAGGAAGACCAGCGAAACAAATGCTGAAATTGAGGTTCATATTAGTATATCTAACATATACTCCCTCCTAAAACATATATGAATGTTTGCTACGAATACCTGAAGATGACCAACACTATGTGGAAAGAGATTATACAATTAACTTGACTAACTGCTTCTTGATGGACCGTTTGGTGTACATCTTCTGGTAGCAACTAAATTAAGTTAACAGCAAGCTCCTACAGGGAGCATGTTGACAGCAACAGCACATAGAGATATGACATGAGCTTTTCAGAATAAAATTTAATTTCTTTTGTCAGAAAGTTCAGAAAACTCATGAAATTAACTTAAAACAACAGAAAGACATCAATGCACATCCACTTGGCTTCCCTGAATAGACATGGTGCAGATTTAGGGAAAGTATTCCCTGTCAGAGTTCAGTATTCTCCGATCAGGTCCTTTAAGATATTCCACATGAAGAGGGTTTAATGCTTAATACCATATTTACTCATTTGCAGACACTTGATGTCACAGGGGATTTTGATTTAGCAGATTAATACAGCAGTATACTGAAATTACAATACAGCTACTCTTAACAGAATATAGAAATTATATATATACACTTTATATAGAGAGAATGTAGAAATTATTATTTTTTTTTATATATATATATATTTGCAGATATCCTCTGCTGTGCCAAACAGCTATGTCACTGTAGCAGGGTGGGTTTCAAGGAACTCTGTCTTCTTGTCTACCAATATAGCTGCTTCGTGTAAAGGTTTGCTGGGCTGTGTCATCCTGCCTGCTTTGTAGATAACCTTTTGCATTCAGGCAGCATAATGCATTGCAAACACAGCAAGGCTAGGGCTGCATTGCACAGAGAATGAGCTTGAATACTGGTAATCAAAAGGGTTTGCAGGCCAGCCACTACAGTGCAGCACGCTGACATACCCAAATTCTAGCTCAGTGTCTCTCATGCGCTCCTGTCTGACACTGCGTATTTGAGGTACAGAAGTTTCCTAAGGATCTACAGGGCCTCATCATCAGATCATACTCGTACAGCACAAACACATGGGCATATGAATTTACCATTATCTATAGGTAGAAGAAATTCTATCTACACTACCTTTTGAAGGTGAGACAAGACAGTAAATCAACATGTGCTACAGTTTTGCTGAGTATTTGTTCTGAAAGTACGTACCATATGAACTTCTGACTATTCAGAGTGATAGAAATGCATGTAGACAAAGAGATAGTTAGATGTCTTAAAGTTCTAAGTGAAATTGAAAATAGTTATAGTACTTGGCAGGTACCCAGGATTTCCCATTTTAGACTTCTTTTCTCCCATCTTCTGATGACTTCCCTAAGGACGATTTCCCTCTCCCTCTCTCAGGTGGAAGTATTCTGGAGTCAAGATAGTATTTAAGAAGTTACTTAGCTTAAAAGTTTATATAATTATTGCTGTGATTAGGGGCAGTCTTTAACACATGACCATGTGCTTTTTTGATTTGATGTCATAAGCTGAAACTTTGGTATGGGGCAGACACCCATGGTCCAGTGCACTTCACAGCCTTAGTTCCAGCCTGCACCCTGTCTCTGCCCTCCCTTCACAAGAAGAGGTGGCCATGCTGCGTGCCTCACCCTCAGTCATTCAGGTCTCCCCTCAGAGAAATCCTGGGCAAATTAAGGCAAAGGCCCTCTTTTATACCCCAAAGCACAAGTATGCTAAAGACCTTATCTCTCCCTCCTCAAGTCAGTACACAGCTGGAATGCTCATCCCAGAGAAGGGATCGCAAGGCCTCAAAGGCTGAATCTATAGCACAGAGGAGACATACACTTTGGCATAGGAATACATTACTTAAAAAATAAAATGCAAATGGAGAGGAAGAGGAACTATGAAAGCCCATCAACATTTCAACAGGAAAATTATTACAGTGTTGGATACCTCCTGGAAAAAACAGCTACAGAGAACTTAGGCTACAGGGAACAGCTACAAGGAAGTTGCATGAGAGGGAGATCGTGACTACAGTTTCCTTTCACTCTTTAAGATTATTTAGTGTCTGTTACCCCAGATACTATGCCTGAGAAGAACAGGAGCCAGATCTTTCAATTACAGAAATGTAAAGTGAAGTTATTTTGAAATGGAAGAACTGGAATAGTCATAACTTATGTCAGCAAACACAGCTTAAAACCTTGACACCTTAAGGCACTTTAAATTAAATTTGGAATAGGTCAGGTATACACTCAGGGTAAAATGATTAGTCTCAGATAACTCAATGCAGAGAGGCTCACTAACACTCAACCAGCACATATTTATTCTACCTTTTCTGTCTCTCCTCCTTGCAGGATCATAGACAAATCCAACACAGATATACCAAAGCTGACTCTACATATATTTCCCAGAACCAAAGTGTAACATAGCACACTACAGAGTCCATCAAGCTGGCTAAACATCTGCTAACTGAGATCCTGAATGACACCTAGCCATGTTAGCCCAGCAATGCATTTGAGCAGTGAACTCTGCATGCTTGTTAAGCTAGCTGAGGTGATAACATGGTACAGCTATGCCTTGTCTAGACATCAGTATTAAAAACAAATGATGCTCTTTTCTGTTGATAAACTTAACTGGGTTTCTTGCTCAGATGTCTCTATAACATGTTTCAGTAGTTGGTTTGTCTCTGAAGTAAGAATCTTTTAGGTTGGTCTATTACAAGTCCCTTGTATAAATTTAGTTAAGGTAGAAGTGCGGCAAACCTTCAAATTTGATAAATTTGGACTGAAAGATGTACTCTCTGAACAAAACTGTCTGAACAATGCCCTAAGCCTCCATCTTGTGTTTCAAAATGGAAGTGGAATAGTGGCTGTTCCCCTCTAGCCTCCCCACCCCCCCTTTTTGTTGTACGTGATGCATTGCAAACACACCTCATCCAGCATGCCAGCACTGTAATCTGTACCACGCTCCTTTTGGCATATGTTCCTTGCTTCCCTTTCACAGAAGTATATCAATGTCATGGTTTCATTTGCTAGAGAGCACCTAATCAGAGCCCTCCTCAAGTACAGCATGGATCTAACACCAGCCTAGGAAAGAACAGGAAAGGGCTTTTCTCAGAACTGAAATTCTTTCACCGTCCTTAAGCACACAAGCAGTATGAAAAGTATAATATGTTTGGGAAGGGTGCAAACTATTTCTTTCAGTATGATTTTTCAGTTAATTTTCTGTTTTCAAATCCATGGCACTGTCTTTCTTCTTTTTCTTTCTGCAATCCTTTAATACTTCCACATCCTAACAGTCACAAGATCAAAACAGTACAAAACCTCCAGCATTCATGCCCTTTTTTTTTTGTCTCTAAGGCCTTGCAGTAGGTCCACAAGTGCCTAAGAAAGCAAATATTCCTTCAAGATTTGGTTTACTGATAATAAAAGATTACTAGTTAGACCAGAACACTGTTGGAAACAATAAAACTTTTATTACAGTGTCTCCATATGTCCTAGATGTTGTTGTCAGTTACTTTATTAATTAAATAATACAGGTTTTTTACAATATCATGTTAGAAACCATAGTTTTCTAAGATTAGAAGGTTTTACTAAAAAAATTAAATGTTTGACCACATTGTGCTTGTCAATGACTGAATTTTACCTTCATAGCATAACAAGTTTCCCCTCTGCGCAAGGGGAATTTATTACACATCACTAGCTTTAGTTCAAAAGCACTGCCAATTCAAATAAAACCTCGATGTTAAATGAAAATGCCTTACTAAAACCAAACATCATCAATGCATGGTTAAATTTCACTTATCAGCAAATCCTACCGCCTTACTCTTTCACCTCCAGCAACTTCTGAACAATACTCCTCAAGGAATGGCAGTCTTTGTGTGGGCAGCCCCTCAGTACAAGAAAGACACTGAGGTGCTGGAGTGTGTTCAGAGAAGGGCAACAAAGCTGGTGAAGGGTCTGGAGCACAGGTGTTATGAGGAGCAGCTGAGGGAACTCGAATTGTTTAGTCTGGAGAAGAGGAGGCTGAGGGGAGACCTTATCGCTCTCTACAACTCCCTGAAAGGAGGTTGTAGTGAGGTGGGTGTTGGTCTCTTCTCCCAAGTAGCTAGCGATAGGACAAGAGGAAATGGGCTCAAGCTGTGCCAGGGGAGGTTTAGATTGGATATTAGAAAAAATTCTTCAAGGAAGGGGTAGTCAAGCATTGGAACAGGCTGCCCAGAGAGGTGGTGGAGTTGCCATCCCTGGAAGCATTCAAAAAACGGGTAGACATGGCACTTTTGGACATGGTTTAGTCTAGTCTACCCTTGATTGGCTTAGTGTGGACTTGGTAACATTAGGTTAATGGTTGGACTGGATGATCTTAAAGGTCTTTTCCAACCTAAACGATTCTATGATTCTATGATTTTGTATATTGTCATTTCTGTCCTTACATCAATTTAGATACACAAAAATTAGGAAGATAAAACTAGGTATCTCCAAAGAAGTTTTTCCTCATGGAGGTCTGTGATTATTCTTTGCTTCTTCCTAATCTGGATAAAAGTGGACTGCAGCATTTCAAGCCTAGATGAGCTGGATCTCTTAAGTTTCACTAAACTTTTCTCTAACTTCACCTTAGTTGAAGAGGAAACCTCTGGATATATGCTATCAAAAACATTACTATCCAGCTATTGGAAAGCTTCACGAAACCTAGAATATAAGAGGTGGAGATACTCAGAGATTTGAAGAAGTGTGGCTTGACAAGAGTCAGAAGCTATCCAGGAGTAGATCCAGCAAGCCCAAGGCAGAAGTCAGTGGTGAAAAAGAGTTAGGGTAGCAAGCAACGTGGAAACAGAAAACAAACTATTTCTCCCATGGAGAGGTATAGAGGCAGAGCCACGGTACCAAGAGAAAAACCAGTGACTGCCAAGAAGTAAATGGGCATGTACATGTACAGTGGAAGTTAAGTGCAGAAGAGATCTATTAAGGCTATTACCTTTACGTTCTTGCAGTAGACCACCTACAAGTCCAGAAGGACTCAACCTTCTCTTTTACCTTGAAGTCTTTCACATTTTTGTTTATATGAAGTTCTCAGCTGCCTGTGGTTAAACTACTCGATTAGATACTCGGTAATGCTGAAAACACAAGCCATTATAAGAAACAAATCTGAAGCTGGTACTACAGCATTTTTAAAGTACACACTATGTAAAATACACAGAGGAAAGGACTGGTATTCTTCAGTGACACCTCATCCAGACACATGACATATGATTCAGCTGATCACAGGACTCAATATCATCAGTAGGATTTTATCATCTTCTCAGTTATGTACAACTGTGGCCTCAATATCTTGTCATTTTTTATTGCATTTAATGATTGGCTCTTGTTTAAGAAATTAAACAGATTTCAGAAGTCCTCAGAATCTAATCATTTCAAATTATTTTCAAGGGAGTCTATCTAAGATATTGAAACACATTTTATCAGGAATAGTAATTGGAAATTTCTGATATTCCCCCCACCCTCTTTTTTTCCGCATCAGAGATTTAGTTTTGTCAAACACTCTGCTTAGGTGGTTTGGAAAGTGAAACATCACCAAAAATGTTCAAAATTTATTTCCTTAGCAGGTGAAAGAACTGCGTAATATTTAAAGTAACAGTACCCAGTGTCAATCACTGTCCCATGCCTCAGTGGTTAAAAATATAAAATTTACATGAGCCACTTTTGAAAAAGAATACAAAATAACTAAGAAATAAATTGAATAAGTTACATGTGAACACAGAAGTAGGGTTACAATACCATTTCAGTCTTCTCACCACTCAGTGCAGTTGTCTGGTCTGATTTTATTTCCAAATAATGACCATCTATATTTCTGTATTGCATATTATTTTTTTAAGAGAAATAACAACAAGAAAGGAAAAATACATATTATATGTATAAGGGGAAAGTATCCTTAAATAAAGAAGGAGCTTGAGAAGGAGGAAAACAACATTTTCAAATTTCTGTTCAGTGTTCTGCAATAACGTGTTACGATATAGGAGTTACTTCTAATTGAGAGAAAGGATATATTCAGACAGAATAAAAAATACCTTCAAGTCTTGCTAGATCACGGAATAACACAGCAAAGAGTGAAACTGTTATAACTAACAATGTTGTTCAACAAACTCCTCGAGCAAGAATGAGCCAGAATTTGTAACACCCACAGAGGTCTTACCCTTTGCTACCCTTACTCCGAGCTGCTTTCTCCTACCACTGTGAAGCTCTTCCTCTGGGTGCCACTGCCTGGTGTGTGCGAAGCTGCATGATGAACTGGAATAGCAAAATAACATACATTGAGAAATAACCTCTTCAAAACAGTTTTAACCCAAATCTGTTCCCAGAGTAGTGCATGCCTGAATGGATGCCTGTGTCAGCACAAGGGAGATGTTATCGATGAGATGCATGGAGGGAACAGCAAGACCCACAGTAGAACCAATTTATGCCAATTTAGGCTACAGAACTATGATGTCATCAGTCACCAGCCCACTTGACAGGGACGGTAAGAGACTCATTCGATTGTCACTGAAGCCTATGAGACCTTCTACTTATCTGACCCTGAGTAACCTACTTATCTAATACTGTATATTCTATAAATCTGATCAAGAATTAAGATTTTATGTAAGGATATGCCAATGACAAGGCTATAAAAAACCCCAGGTTATTAAGTGTGAGTCACCTAAATCCCCATCACATTTTTAAAAGGTTGCCCTTAGTAATCTGTAGAACTTTATACACTGGGCAGCTCGTAGTTTCAATGCAATTTTCTTACATTAAACTGCTATTCTCTGCTGTGTTCTTCAGCTTTACTGTATTTCAGGAATTATGCCACGTTCAGCTGAGTATAAGTGAATACAGCTCCATTAACCCACAGATTTCACCACAGGTGATCGTGACCCTTGGTATTTCACTAAACTGACTGCTTTAGCTTTTTTTTTTTTTAAATAAATAAAATTATTCAGCTTCTTTCAACATATAAGGAACAGTTACGAGCTATGAGAAATGCTTAAATGTCTTCACAGATGAAATAGCAGGAAGCATTCTCTAGGGAGAGAAAGTCCATTTCAACTACTTGTAATCTATTCAAAACAGCTGTCCAGATGAAAGGATTGTACAATAAAGCTACCGACAATGGAGCACAATTTATGTGCTTTCAGTAGTGCCACAATAAACTGCAGGTGTCTGGAAAAATTAAAACTATATAACTGGAAGCATCACTACTGGTTTTCCGCGGTACAAAACCTACATTTCATACTGTTCTTGATTACTTCTGCTGGACTACATGCACTTAACATATGGTCATTTTAAATGCAAATATTAAGGATATGAAAAGGCACAGTCACATGCTGAATTCTGGATGCCTTCCAGGAACTAAAGTGGCTTGATAATAAGACAAAATCACATTAGTTGCCCAAGCATAAATTTGCCTTGGCCATCCAAATATCAATATGCATTTGGCAAAATAATGTGAAACACGAAGGGAGACGTATGAGTGGAACTGTTGCCATTGTTCCTAGAGGAGTAAAGAGAATGAAGTATAATGGACAAGTTATAAATGATGAATGGATTGATAGAAGAAAACTACTAATTGTATGTGCCACTGATTACTTTTGAAAGCAAAAGGTAATAGAAATTATCCAGAAAGTTTCTCTGGTCATGAATAATGCAAACTCACTTGGCTCAGTAGACCATACTACATTCCAACAGATCTGAAGGAAATGGAAAAAGAAAGAATAAACGGCGAAGTTTTTCTGTGGGATTGGACGAATCAGAAAAAACAGTCTAACTGAATAATGGAACGGTGGGTGACAATAAACAGGACTGAAAAGAGTAACTGAACACAATTGTCATCACTGAAATATAACTTTAAAAAAAATACAGATAAAGATTAAAAATGCTAAGACTTAAGGTAAGGAAAAACAAATGTGTGTGTGGTTTTGGTTTTTGAGTTTTGTGTGGAGCCAAAAGGGACTATGAAACATATGCACTTAGGACAAAATTGTTATAGGGGACTGTGTCAGACCTGAAAGCAAAGACATCAAATCATGAATCTCTAAAACAGCCAAACTCCTTGTTCATCTCAGGTTGTCCTCAGGCTGGGAGAGAATTACCTAGCTGTATCTGAATTGCTTCCAGGCTCCCGCATCAGTGAGCATTCCCTGCCTGCTCCCAGAGTTCATACTGAAGTCCCTGGGGATGCACAAAGCCTCTCTCATCTCAAGTCCCTTTTTGTTCAGTAGTTTCCATGAGAAAAGGAATGGTCCTTTCACCCTGACAGCTGGATGGCGGGTGCAGCGAGACGCCTAAGGTACGCACATACCAAGTGGCCCAGGCACAGCCATCCAATATATTATCTTTCTCACTTCTTTTTTTTCAGGTAAGAAGTCGACAATTTTTTCTTAGATATACAGCTCTGTTTGAAATAGCCTTTATGACTGTAATATTATAGGCATGTGTCAGTGTCACATGTATCCCATAATACTAATAATTGATTTAATTACTATACAGATAAGTATATTCTTCCATTTTTTCCCTCTCCAGAAAAATATTCTATCTTCCTGTTAAATTTTAAAAATTTTGCACTGCTAGAATTATAGACAGATGTGGAAGAATGTTAATTGATATCTTTCTTTCTGTGTTACTTTGTTCTATTTTTTCTCTACATCTTTTTGTTTATATTTGTCTTTAAAAAATAAATCTTTTTCTGAGAATTATAATTATTTTAATATACCTTTAAATAGTATTTCTATAAATATAAAGTGACCGTCATATGTAAACAACTGAAAGGTTAATCCAAGTTTTAAAAAGCTTATGCAGTTTCCTAAGTTCTGACCTTAATTTAGGCTTTACTGAAAAGGTAATGCTATACAATGGAGCACTAGGACATAATTACTTTTTCTGCTCTGCTTTCCACAAGACTTAGCTCTTTACTCCCATAGTCACACACATGCTACAAATAAAAATAAAGTTTTTATTTATTACATTTCTGCTGAGTCTTTCACTTGAAAATATTTAAAATCAATTTAAAACACAAATTTATTGCCTATAGAAAAGCATTCCTTGAATGTAGGAAGGTTGTTGCAACTCAAAATATTCTAAAACCAAATGCATATTTTTAAAAAACATGTATTTGCATGTGCATGTGTGTACATGCATAAATGAACAACCTATGTATAAATAAATGAGAAGATTTAATTTGCACTTATGAGGCATTCATGTTTATAATAACATGACTTCTACGTGCTTTCTGTGTCTTAACATTTTAAGACATATTCAAGTCATATTTTCATGGCTTTCTACATACATAAACAGCAACTTTCTATCCTTTGTCAATCACAGAGTTTTCAGTTTCAGGACTCTGAGACTTGCAAGAAACTTAAACACTGACAAAATTGCTCTAGGATCTCAAGATCGAGCATATTTTCAGAGAGAACTAGAAATAGGTGAAGGCAAATCTGTACATGGAAAGCAGATACATCTCATCATCCTTGTCTCTAAATTGGAGAAACACAGATTTGATGGATGGACCACTCAGTGGATAAGGAATAGGCTGGATGGTCGCACACAAAGGGTTGCGGTCAACGGCTCGATGTCCAAGTGGAGACCAGTGACGAGTGGCATTCCTCAGGGGTCAGTATTGGCACTGGTGCTGTTTAACATCTTTGTTGGCGACATGGACAGTGGGACTGAGTGCACCCTCAGCAAGTTTGCCGATGACACCAAGCTGAGTGGTGCAGTCGACTTGCTGGAGGGAAGGGATGCCATCCAGAGGGACCTGGACAGGCTTGCAAGGTGGGCCTGTGCGAACATCATGAAGTTCAACAAGGCCAGGTGCAAGGTCCTGCACCTGGGTCGGGGCAACCCCCAGTACCAATACAGGCTGGAGGATGAAGGGATTGAGAGCATCCCTGAGGAGAAGGACTTGGGGGTACTGGTGGATGAAAAGCTGGACATGACATGGCAATGTGCACTTGCAGCCCAGAAAGCCAACCGAATCCTGGGCTGCATCAAAAGAAGCGTGGCCAGCAGGTCGAGGGAGGCTATTCTCTCCCTCTACTCTGCTCTCGTGAGACTCCACCTGGAGTACTGTGTTCAGTTGTGGGGCCCCCAACATAAGAAGGATATGGACCTGCTGGACCGAGTCCAGAGGAGGGCCATGAAGATCATCAGAGGGCTGGAGCACCTCCCCTATGAGGCCAGGCTGAGAGATTTGGGGTTGTTCAGCCTGGAGAAGAGAAGGCTGCAGGGAGACCTTATAGCAGCCTTCCAGTACCTGAAGGGGGCCTACAAGAAAGCTGGAGAAGGACTTTTTACAAGGGCATGTAGTGATAGGACAAGGGGTAATGGATTTAAACTGAAACACGGTAGATTTAGATTAGATATAAGGAAGAAATTCTTCACTATGATGGTGGTGAAGCACTGGAACAGGTTGCCCGGAGAAGCTGTGGATGTTCCATCCCTGGAATTGTTTGAGACCAGGTTGGATGGGGCTTTGAGCAACCTGCTCTAGCAGAAGGTGCCCCTGCCCATAGCAGGGGGGCTGGAACTAGATGATCTTTAAGGCCCCTTCCAACCCAGCCATTCTATGATTCATTATATAAACCTTCACAAGCTTTAACCTACTCTGTGATAAGGAGCTTGGGGACGGGGCATAGGTGGTGACTAGGTTATGCTCTAGCATCTGCTATTTTTCTGTGACTTGAAATTTTTCTGATGGTTTCTGATGTTCTCTTCCTTCTGACCCTCACCAATGCCTGTCAGGCTGGTTTCACATTCTCACTCTTTGGTTGTCTTTGATGTAACAGCATGGTACGAAGTAGACCAATTCTACATATTTGCTGTGGACTGAAATAGTCTGGCACTCAGCCGTCCTGAATGATTTTCAGTCTTTTGCTATGCCTGTCAATATTATGAAGTTTAGCATGACCAGCATGCACGCATGGTTCTACCTGCTTTGACAGTTCTGAATTTATGTTTTGATTAGTACATACCTTTTATTACTATATAGTACACAGTATATGCTGTTTAGTTCGATATCCTTATTTGCTAACAGAAGTAGAACTTAGAGTCATTAAAGGGCTTCTCCTACCAGCCCATCATTAGAGCTATGTTTTTTCAGAAAGAACAATTTGGGAGGCACAAAGGAATGCACAGTGAATGTTAGGAGAAGCAGAGGTAAAAGGCCACACAGAACAAAGAGAAGAATAGGTGAAAGCTAAGGGTTCAGGCAAAATAATATTGTTGCAGGCAAGACTGATCCAGCACCTGACCAAGCTTAGCAGTCTCCCAGACTTCTGTGGTGAAAACGTTGGCTGTTACTGGAGGTAGTGGTACAAAAAAAGTGAGGTGAACTGTAATCTCCTTCAGTCACCTGTGATTCTCCTGCCCCACTGACTGTTTAATCAAGGTTGTCTGAATGAAAGTGCAAAAGCAAGCCAAAGGAATTTATCCTTCTGCATCCACTAGAGGTGCTTCATCCTCTCTCCCATCACTCCTCAAGTCCTCATGGGAGGAGTGTCTCCTCTTGCTTTCCCAGTTTTTAAAGGTAAAGGTATGCGAAGTATTAATTGCTTTACCTAGAAACTGAATTAACTCATATATTTGCGTATTTCAGATAAGAATCGAGTCCAAAATACTCAATGCTGGGAGCCAATTAAGGCTTTAATTAGGAATAAAACAGGAAAGGAATAAGGGATTCACACTTTATTGATATTTTCAAAGCTCAAAGTTACATTTGCAGGGAGGTCTTTGTTCTACATTAGAGAAAAAGAACTATGCTGAAACATTTCTCTCACAGTAGGAGCCTTTTGTCAATTTGCTGAAGAAATTATGCTAAAAACTACACAAAGGCAAGTTTTTCTTACTCCTCCACTTGTCTGAAAACTAGAACTAGACAGAATTAGATAAAATGAAAGGAAACTTTCACCTGAGAAAATCACTTCCTTCCATTAAGGACTTCGTCAATGCACATTTTAGCAGATTAAAAAAAAATCTGTTAGCCAGGGGGACAAAAAGACTACATACTAATTATTCCTTTTGATCTTCACTTGCAGGAAGACATCTGACAACTGTCAGAGATAAAGCTTACAATTAGGCAGCTTTTTTAAATAATTAAGTACAGGAACTGAAGCTTTCCCTAGACTTGCCTTTTTTTTTTCTACCTCCGGCTGTATTATTGCCAAGCCAGCTGAGAAGTCACATCCAGTCATTTTCTCCCATTGCCTACACACAATCAAATTGAAAGTCTGTGAATGAAACTGCAGTCCACCCAAACCGCTAAGGTGACAAAATTACCACCATGCTAGGCAGTCATTTAGTAGAAATTAATAATCAGTGACCCTTCTATTGACTCACTAAAGGAAAGTCATCTAATTTGTTTTTACTTCTGAAAACTACAGTCTGTCTATTCAACCATTAAAATCTCTCCTGATGATATTTACAAGTGTAAAAAAAAAAAAAAACATCAACAGCAAAAGCTGAAAGGAAAAAAACAAAGGACTAAGATGACCTTGAGAAGGTGTTTTATTGCTCAGTTAATCCCAGCACACAGACGCACAGCTCTGCCTGCATTTGATCTGTCTTGCATATGCTCCACATCTAATAAAATATTAAGTTTTTATCTCGATAATAGAAACAAGCTAACAAGGACCAGAAGTTAAGCAATGCCTATTTCAAGAGCTGTCTTAATGACATAAAGAGGACTTACGGAGGAAAACCTGGAGAATGGTATCGCAGTGACTCATTATGCTGAAGAGCACTTCCAATACTGACCTTTGCTTGTGTTCCCCAGACCTACTGATGTCAACAGAAATCAGGAATGATTGGATATCATCAAGCCTAATTATCTTCCAAAATTTTTGACTATCTGGAATAGTACTCATTTTAAAGATGCAGATTTAAAATAAAGTATTATTTCTGGAAATACATGTATCAGTATACCTGCTTTAAAAAGATACTATTTTTTAAATATTAATGTGTTCCTCTTATACAGAAGTCTAGTTAAATGAAATATTCAGATACCTCCAGATACATATGTTCATCATAAGAATAAAAGAACCCACAAACAAACTGTGAATCTCTTGAAAGTTGCCTATTGTGTAATCTTGAAAGTAAAAATAGGGTGTATTTAACAAGATTTTCCTTTGTGAATTACTGAAATAGATGGTTAATAATGGGAATGTCAAGAATCATCAACAGTGTGCAGTTATTTGAACTAACTTGCTGTAAAGGGTTATACTTTTTTCTTCTTCCTTTCCAGTTTTATGCAGCCTAACTTTGTAAACTCATGATTCTAATCAACCCTAGTTCTTCCATACAAGCCTGATGAAAAAATTGGCTCAATCCAAACTGACTGAAATAACTGAACATTTTTGCCTATTTCAAAAGTTTCCGACCGGGTCCCATAAATATTATCTTAGTTTGATGATTTTGTAATATAACAAGAAATAATGTAAAGGGCTTTAAGATTGAGTGTTATGCTTACAGAGTAACCAACACATATGAAAGAACTTTTTCCAGATGAATATCCAGGAAAGCATGATAGTAAATCGATAATCAGGAATATTAATAAATCTCATTATAATTGTGTGCATTATTTATTCCTGTGTTGGTTTTAGTTTGGGTTTGGGTTTTTTTCTTTGGGAGAAGTGGTTGGTTGGTTGGTTGTCTACTGTTTTGAGAAGGATCGCAAAATCTTGACTTTTGTTAAAGTTACTTTAGCTCAAGTGATTCCTCTCCAAGTTTGATTGTTACACAAAAGGCACAAGAAGTTGTTTCCAAGTAATAAAACTACTTTTCTTGCTATCATAATGCATTCTGAATATGGTACTAGTCCTCTACTTCTGTACTGAGGAAACGGACTTACACAGATTTGAGAAATAAGATTAAAAATGTCTCGTTCATTCCATGGTAGCAGACCCAAATGTCTACTTAAAGGGGAACCCCATTTTTCACTTCCAAAGATCAGTCCTGTTTGGATACCTAGTCCTTACTGTAACGAAATGATAATAATTTTTTAATGAGAAGGAGCCACATCCGATTTCTTTCTTGAAGCTCAATATCTCACAAAGCACCCCAAACTAGTGCTGATGTTCTACATCTCCAAAAATAAAATGTTTTATGACACTTTCTCTGTGCACAGGCATGAATGTTACTGACCTCCTCATGCCTTGGCGTTCTTCTTCCCAAAACAGGGTGGCCTTATCTATACCAACAATTAGGAATAATCCCTTTCTCACAATATATGACCTGAGAAAATACCATCACTGGCTGAAACCTTGCTAGAAAGCAGGTCAACAGTCACGTCACTTTCCAAGCCTGTGCCACAGTCTGTAGTAAGTTCATTAGCACAGACATGAGCAAATAAGCTATGATACAAGAACTGAATTTTATCAATGAATTACATGAATTATACACAATGATACATTACCCAACTGAATTCTCCAGCCCTCTGATTCTTTCTTTTTTTGCTTGTCTTGGTGATTCAGAATTTTCAGGGATCTCAAAAAACACCAGACATCTTTTAAAAGTTATTTTCTCCCTAGAAGAACCCCTGAGGGAAATGAATCATGTGAACTGTGGTGCCTTCCCCACTGTGCCCTGGGCACTCTCCCTTGAAGGTTCTATTTCAAAGCCAAAAAATTTTCAGCACTCCTGTGGTACATATTGTTCCTTGATTTATGCAAAAAAATACCAAGTATATTATCACCACCGCTACTCTCCTTCATGTTCGTGGGAGGTGGGAAGGAAAGAAAAGAAGTCAATCAGAAGCTTCTGTGCTTAAGCAGCTCACAGGCTTCAGTTCAATAACTTGAATCACTTAATACTTTTGAAGAGGTTCATGAGTTTTTTTTGTCACAGACTTTAAAGAGAAGACATGTAGTCTCCTTGCAACTTGAACAAAAAATAAAGTTTTCTTTTATAAGCTAAGCTTTATGAGTTTCATGATCCTTTGAAACAGCCAGATTCTGTGCCCCAGAAAAAAAAAAAAAAAAAAATCCACAGTAGATGTAAAAACTATTGGATATTGTGTAGCTTGCAGTGATTTTTCTCCCAAGCACACCCTTAATTGCTTAAGAAGGATTATTAATTGCTATCACAAACTGTTCAGCAATCCTAACAGCTTATTGATGAAATGTTATCTTCTTGAGGCTCTTGAGGCTCTAGACCTTGTTTTCATTTACCGTGTTATCTCTATGGTTCATTCATTATAATATTATATCGATATTATCCCAACCTAATCCAATAATTTTTGCCTTTTCCAAATTACTCCCTTCCCCTATACAAACAAAACACAGTACACCCATCAACTGAAGTTTTTTAAACATCAAGTTTGTGCATATGCTCCTATCCTAAACTTAAAATTCATTAATATGCCACAGCGCTTCTTTCAAGCTCGATTTATTTTTTTGTACCTTATGTTAGGGAATGTTCAGTTTGTCCACACCCCCCTCAAGGCTGTCCACCTGCCTGCGTACCTTAACAACTTCATACTGTTCAGTATGTGAGTGCTGGCTGTGTTTGGATATCCTTTTTCATGGCTGATGGCACTACGAAGTACTACTGGTGGTAAAACTAGAATGGGTCCAAACAAGACGTCGTTCAGTTGAACTGAAGGTAAACCTGTGTAATTCCTAAGCACAGCCACAGTACAAAAAGACCATGCTAAACTCCTTTTTACTTCTGTTTTTGTTCTTTTCCTCACTCTTCATTGAACCTTTTTCATACACATTACCTGCACAGATCAAAGCTTTGATTCAGAAAAACACACCTACCATAGCAAAGTATACATCCGATAGACTCCATCCAAAATCTATATGGTAGTTAGAAACACTTTCACTACCTTTAGCGCTCAGCCTTTAGAATATTTTAATTGCAGCTAGGGAGAGTGAAGTTCAGCTTGAATTACACAAAATACTGTAAAAGAACATGAAAAAAAAAGCACAGAAAATAATCTAAACCAAAATGTTTTAAGCAAAGCGAAGATTTGTCATTAACCAGCAGAAAGTGAGGATGTGCAGATACGTACTGTGTGAAAAGTAAATTTGTGACTGATTAGCATATTCACATGACAGTGAAAGAGTATGAGATGTTTATAATTTATATAATATACATACTTAAATAGTAAGAAGATGAAGAAACGGCTTCACAGTTAACAGAGAAAGTAAAAATCCTTTAGATTTAAGACAAGAAGAATTGAAATTTGGAGACAGAAACTTTATCCTCATTCTTTAAATCGCATATATTAGCAACACTATTGCTCTGTTCAACTCTGAGATAAGCTTCCTGGAGCAGTGTGATCTAGCAAGTAGGGGGAAAAAGGACGGATACCAACAAACAAAAGTATTGATTTGTTAAAAGAATGGCATCAAAATCATCATGCAAACTATTGGTTTTTCAAATTAAATCTGAATCTTTAAAAGTTGAGAGTAGGGATAAAAAAGTAGGATTTAAGCCATAATGATGACTTCTGAATATCTCACACCTTGCAGTGGCACCTTTGAACCTCCAAAATTACTAAAAAATATAATTGATAAGCCTAAAGTAATGGGACAAAATTATTTCCATGACAAATTTTACAGTTACCAGTTCCTCACTCATCACATATCCAGTTCTTTTATGGATAAGTTAAAAATAAAGAAAAGAAAAATTATCAAAGTACCTTTGAAGCTATTAAAAATAAATAGCCACCTCTTGGTACAGGCATGTTCAGCTAACAAAGAAATTACTTGGCCAAAAACATCCAAGCCAAAAAACCCCCTTGAAGAATGAAAGAAGTAAATATGCTGTGCTATAATGTAACAGCTAAGTTGTAGGGCCTTTTATCCTATCCATCCTTCCACCTTCACCTCTTTCACAACAAAAGATACAAAAGATAAAATACAATGAAGGATCTGTGTTTTATGTTGAAAGTTGCCAAACTTCATGAAGATTCAGAAGAAACAACAAATGTCTAGAAAGGATATCTACTTTTTTTTCTAAAACGAAAGTTTTTGCATTTGAGAGGTATTCATCCCTAATGTATTAAAAAGATAAGCATTTATTATCTGGTTAATAAAAAGCAGAGCCGACAACATCAGGGGCTTTCAAAATAATTGTACATGAATTTGATCGGCAGAATGTTATTAACACTGCAAGATGAAAAACAAACAGGATGGAAACTTGCAGCATTTGGAGACATCATTATATTCTATTTTTGAAGAACAGAAGCAAACAAATCTTTGTTTAAGATTCTGGTCATGCTCAGCTCACCAGTATTATGTTAGAAAATTTTTAATTCTCTGCAAATACACAGGATAACGGATGTGTCCTAGAGGAATAGGAGGTTATAGAGCTCACCACACTTGAATCATCTATTTCATTTGGACTTGATAGCATTTCATATATGGGATTCTCACCTAACACAGGAAGCATTGCTAATTGTCTGAGACTATAGGCAAAAGATTTTGATACTTTTGCATATCTGTGTTTCAGTTAGTTCTGTTTCCTCCTCTCACAAAATACCTGCAGGAAAATTATGACTCCTTCAGGCATTCATTATTTGAAACTGTTCACAGATTTCTCTGGTCTGAAAGCTTATGCTGAATATTTACAGTTGCTAGGTGATATCCAAGTGGTGGTCAGTAATTGTGATTGAAGATGTATGGCTTTCATGGCAATTTTCCATTTCCTGATTGGTGACCAAGAAAAATGAAAGGCAGATTTTGGTATAAGCAATTCAAGATTTAGTCACCATCAATATACGACAAAGATATAGTGAATGCTCATGTTCTTATAATGCAGTTTCGATCAGGAAAATCAAGCATAAAAAAGGAGTGCTGCTGAAATAGATGAGTGAGTGAAATATTACACCTCAGTAAATATTTGCCAATAACTCTCTTGCCAGATTTCCCAGTTTTATGCATTAATAATGTTCTGATCTGTATGACCTCACTGTTATAAGGATAATGTTTAAAAGCTAGTCTGCACCTTATGAATTTTGCACACTTGTAAAGAGCAATGTATTCTTTCACTCCTCTTTAAGCATGTGTTCTTACTCATTCATGCTCACAATCAGGCTACATAGTTTAGACTGAGATTCCTATCAAAGAAAGACTATATAAAAATATGCTTTTGTTGAAGTTTCCTGAAACTGAATTTTTTGTGTGCATGTAGCAGAAAATGAGATATGCTTGATTTCCTTCAAACTCCCTCTCCTCTTTCACAAACCACGACCCTTTTCAAGGAATCTCTTAGGCAGACTGTATCCATGCCTAATGCTGTAAGAATGACCAGGAGTTAGGTCCCATCTATTTTGAAAACCTTTTGCAATTCTGCAGCAAACTGCATTACAGGAATAAAACAGCATCAAGGTTTTGAGACAATGAGAGATGCAAGTAATTTGAAATCTTCAGTCCAGATTCTTCAACTGATTTGGGAGAGCTTCTTTCTGCATCCAATGATCAATAACTAAATGGGCATTATACAATGATCAACTGACGACAAACCATTTCAGGAATGACACCCAATTACACACAGTGTTTGAAATAGATTAGAACAGAAAGATAAAAAAGTATAAACTTGCAGTGTTTTGCTGGTCAACTTTAAAAGGAAGAATTGCAGACTGTGGTCTATAGTAATAGGGGATAAGGGATAATAAGAAAAGAGGGAAGCCATAAATGAGAACACAGAGAGACACAAACCTGACTGACAAATAGTAAGGGAGGCAGTAAGGAGAACCAAACATGGTCAGTCACACTAACTGATGAGTACAGAGAATGCAGGCATGCTTATTTCTATATTATCTGATCTGGGACACTGCCAAAGGGGATACCAGGAGAAGGGAGAAGCCATAAACAAAATATATGGTGACACAAACCTGTCAGACAAACATGAAGGGGACAATGACCAGAAACAAACCTGGCCAGTCACAGAAAAACTCATAGATTATCAAGAAACTGCAGGCAAACCAGAAGCTTGCGGTTGATAAGGATGCAAACCTGGGGGTCCAGGGTGTTGCCAGAGATGTTGGAGCCATGCAAAGTGACGGGGGAGCATGCAGGGGAAGGGGATCAGGGAGGAACAAAGTGGGAACAGACAGACAGGGGTATGAAAGGGTCAGTCACTTGTAAAATAGAGCTGGTCAGTATGCTTGTCTGACTGAGCCCTGCGCCTGATCACCACAGTCTGTCCTGTTGTCATGTTAAATCCCTTCTTGACTATTTCTGTGTAATCCCACGCGCGTGAGCATGTGTGTGAGCGAGTGAGTGCTGCAGGGACTGAGTGCCAGGTACTGGGAGGACCAGCATGAGTGGATAAGGGGCCAGCAGCTGGAGTCAGGCCAGAGGTGTAGGGTGGGAACTGGTCAGGGGTGTTGGACAGACAGCAGGGTCAGACAGCAGGGTGTTGGACAGACAGCAGCTGGTACTCGAGGCATCTGCTAACGTGCATGTGTGTGTGAATCAAGAGTGGGTTGAGTGTGCGCTGTCAATAGTGAGCTTCAGTCTCTACCAGCCAAAGAGGAGGAGGGCACTTGGCTGGCTGTGCCTGTGTTCACGTCAGCACTGCATGTAGGTGATGTTATAGGCAGCACATTGTGGTACAGCTGGCTGTGTCACAGTCCTCTGTGTGTCTGTCTGTCCTTTTTAGTATCAAGCACAGAATAGGCTTCTTGTTATTCTTTTTATGACTTGTTTAGCATTAAGTTATCTGACACCTCACTCAGAACTGAGAAACAGTAAAGAAAACATAATAATAAATTTCTTAGATTATCAGAGTTCCCTCAGTCACCCCGTTGGAATAGGCTATCTCTGCTTGCATAATTGCTAACTTGAAGCAGAGAGAGAACTGACAAAATTATCAAATATTTCCACCCACATTGGATGTCCAACTTGATTTCCTCAGGTTTAAAAAGTCAAAAATTTAAAGCAAACTGATTAAACATTAGATGATAAGATTTTCCTCACCATGGCCAGGAAGGTTAGCAATTATTCAGTTCACAACTTATCAATACTTTCTTTTCCTTCTTGTTACTATTGTCTGCTTCCTATTTGGATATCATGCATGCTTTCATTTCTGTTAACAAAGAACAACATCATATTGAAATGGAAGCACCAGCAACAGCCTGTTAGAAGTTACGTACTGTCTACTTGCAGTTTTACAAAACATTACTGAAAACTGCCCACCACACTGTCATATTAGCAATCCAGGAGATCCTGTTAGGGCTGTAAGAGTGTTGTGCCACTGGTATTCTTGAGAACACAACATAGCTCAGCTAACTTAACTTGTAATCAAAAGTATCTAACTGAAAATACAATTATCAAATACAGTACCTTTTTCCAGTTTGCAACTTGCCAATCTAACTGTTGAAATGCAAAGTTAGAATAACCTTTTTTTTAAACATGAAACTTGGGAAAGTGGAAAGGGTAAAATAAAGCTGTATTTTTTCACTAAGTGTAGAAAAGGAAGTAAAAAGTGCTACTAGTTAGGTTGGGGACCTTTCAGTCATTTAAAAAAAAAGTATTGGAAAACTGATGCCAAAATGGAATAAAAAATTGTATTCCCGCCTAATACATCTGAGTTCTATCATCTAGTGAGAAGCTGTGGGGATGGGATAGTGAGACAAAAAGGATTTCTCCTCTGCATCACTGAAGCATCTTGAAAGTGATCTGCAAACATTATATATAGCTCTAGAAATATTTCTACCATACTCCACAACTACTACTGCCATCTTTTGACTTTTCCTTCCTGAAATTTAAGACTGGGAGAAAATCCAACCAGTGCACTGGATGTTCAGAAAGGAAATAATGAAGTAATGATATGATCACAATGTTCCAAACAAGCATGTGAAGAATACATACCAAGATTAAATATTTAAGTGTTTCTGTTCTAAGCATAGGTGCAAAAAAAAAAAACCCAACAAACAAAAAAAACAACAAAAAACAGAGAGTGTGACATAGATTCCTGCTTTTAAATTAAGATACTGGTATATGATACTTCTCATACAACCACCTCAAATACTTGGTGAAAGGAAAACTGGCGCACATTAAAAAAATTACATTGAAGTAAAAAAGATGGAAAATGGAATTGTGCAGGAAAAAAACCCAACCCAAACATGGGTGAACACATCTTTTATCTAAAACTGTACCAGAGAATTTCTATTGAATTAAATTTTAAACCATAAGAAAAAATAATATTTAGTCTTATTCTTGGCACTAGTCACATGACAAGTAGGGGAACAACAATTTAGAAATAATGGAAGGGAGGCTGAAGAAGCTAATAATAAATCATCCAATATCAATTTTTTAAGTTTCAAAGAGCCAAACAGAGTCATAGGAGACACAGTAAGTGAGTGTTAGATAATATTAAGAAAGGAATGGAAAATACCACTATCTCATTCCAAAGTGCACTCACCTTCAATGCTCTTCCATATGCAGAGATGCAAAAAGGATTTCATATGAGATTCGGATACCTCAAAACCAGAATAAAGATCCACTTTAAATACCCAAATTATCTGATGTACAAACTGTGGTGGCAGATACGAAAAGACAAATATGAGACCCACATCCTGGAGAGCCAACTGACAGTCAGAACACCCTGGCATCTAAAGCGGTACCAGGTGCCTGTATTTATACCCAGTCCCATACATCACATCTATAAAGCTGTGAAAACAGTAGGTAGGGAATGATTATTCACAGCTTCTCAAATACAAGATACGGGCATTAGCAGGTAGCAGATTTAGAGACAGATAGTAACCAATACATTGTCACACCTCGTGTGCGTGTGTGCGTGCGTGTAGCTCACGGCTGCTGACTGGGATGCCTCCAAGTACACACCAGCTGTCCTCTCGCCTCCACTGGATGTTCACTCTTAACGTGGCACCATTAAGGAGCTGTGGCACAACTACTGCTGGTTATAAGTTAGAAGACTGAAGGGTACCTCTCAAGGAAAAGAAGGAAAGAAATTTGAGGTCAGAATATTGATTGCACTACTTTTGCACTTCCTACTGGGGACACTTCTGGGTAGAAAAATCGAAGTGAGAATTTACAGGATTGATGACTTTTTGTAAATTAACAAACAAGTACAGAACACTGAAGTTCAACTCTTTCTGTCAACCAGAAATACAAACAATCGACTTTCTCCATCTTATATCAGTGTATTAATGCATGAATGAAAAGGCACTGCAACTGTTCAGGGATAATTCCCTGCCATCTAATTCCCAAGGTCACTAGAAGATTTAGATGTGAAGTTTCGTTTTTCAGATGCAGCTCAGGAGCCTGACTGGACGAATCAATGAGGAATTCACTTTTAAGTCACCCTTCTGTTATCTTTAAAATGGGGCCCAGGAAATTTTTGAAGCATCCTTTGACTTAAGAATGTGGAAATTAAAGATCCTGATCCTTGCAAAAATACTGACACCTAACCAACACTGCATCATTGATAGAGAAGGAAAGGTAATCAAATCTATCAAATCTTTATCATTGCAAAGCACTTCCTGGAAGCCTTAAGCTGAACAGTGATCCTGATGATGCTGTTCTCTGCATCTGGGTCCAATTCTTTATCTACTACACTGAAAAAGATTTTGCTGACTGACATTTTAAAGATGAAAACATTGGACAACATCTAAAGTTTTCACTATATGGGAAAGTTCATGGCCTCCAGCAGTTAAACAAGCCAGATGGACTGCAGTAATAACCTTACAAATCAATAAATCTTCTAGGTAGAGTATTTTGCAACTTTCACCTATACCATGTGATGCACGAAATATGTTTTTCTTTCCTGTTACAAATGAATCATTCTGGAATCCCGTTAAGATTATGTTACTGTACAGAAAGTAACTATGGCACTAAATTATTAGCCATCAGAGTCTAAACAAATGCAACATAGATTTTTACTTCTGATAAGATTTCACTTTATACAAATTCCCTGAAAGCAATATATACTTATCTTTGCTGATAGAATCTGTTCTGTTCTAATAAAACAACTTGCTCTGTCCTTACACCAAAAAGCAGTTGAAGAGCAACACAGTAATATTATTGTCATATTGCTGCCAACAGTCATAATAGGCACATAATACCTGAAAAGCCACTTTAAATATCTGTGGACCGCCACACCTGTTGCATACACACAGAGAGCAAATACTGCCCTTAAATTCTGGTGACTTTTTCTGTCTTTTTTTTTTTTTCCAGCACTTCATGTATGTAAATTCTAATCTTTCATTCCCATCTGAAGTATATTCAGGCACAGAAGTCAATGGTGTTGACAAATACAACCTTCTGAAAGGCTTCAAGTTGTTTTGGTGGAGAACGATTTTTCAGAGTGTCTGATTCCAGCTGGTTGTGTATTACTAGCAAACAAGTACCAGACAGAATGGAAGACATATGGACCTGACTTTTCCCTATTATATTATTCAGGGTACTTTTCATGAGGGCATATTTTGTTCCAGATCTTATTGATTCACGTATTTTGAAGTATTACAAGTTCAGCCTCTAACAGCTCACCCCAACTTTGAAGTTCTAAGCACTGGCCTGTTGAATGGTACATTTAAGACCAAAGACAGACAGAAGTGCCACTGACCCTGAGACCATGTTTAGGAGGTGAGTTAAAAGACCTGCAGAGACCTTTTTTTGACTCTTCAGACAAAAAAAGAATTTAAACATTCTTCATGGGAAGAGATCTTGGAAACAGTAGCATTTTCCCCCTAAACCCTAAGCAAAACCTGAATTATTTGGAGGACTGGCATCCTGATGAAAGATCACTTATGCACTTTACATTAGATTGTTACAAAAAACCAGTAATGTGAGGAACTTAGGACTTCATCTAAACTCCCAGTTTTAGGTGACTACTGAAACAAGTAAACCCCAGTAGTACACATGCTCTTCCTTTTTGGTTTCGTTTTATCTCCATATCACTTTTCTTCTACTCTACGTAGAAGCAGAGCCTTGAATAAGAAGGGTGCAAGATGTCTCTATCCCCAAATGACTAAAATCAGTGGGAAGGATACTCAGTCATGCACATGGCAGAAGGGGGCAGGAGATCTTATATATGCCTGTGCTGTGAGTTTTCTATTAACTAAGTTTAGATCACTCATGCAGATTTTCTGGAACACCATTCTTGAGTATGAAATGCTCATATTATACCTTGCAGTTTTCTAAAATATGCAAGACATCTTTGTAAACCAAAATTTGTAACAAATATAATTATCTGTGGATTTAGCATCTCTTTTTCTTCTGAAGCAGCTATACAGCTAGCACATGCAACCCTCAAATTTATTTTATATTTCAAATTGCTTCATAAGGTACTTTGTTTTCCATTACTTTAAAGGCAAGCACAGCTTAGGAGAGTTTCTGAACAGTGCAAGTAGAAGTTTGCGATGTGGTATTACTCCTGTTCCCTAAATGAGTGACAACAAACCACAAATGTTTTACCTGAGTATTATTTCCCAATGTTTTACATAGAACAGCAGTACCCCATCAAATGAATCATGATACACAAGTACTAGACACAGGATAGGATCATAGCTAACACAAGTTATTTTCAATTAGAGTACATATCCATGGATTATTTACTTGCACAGCTCTACATCTGAATTACACTTTTATGCTTTAATTATTAAACAGTGTTGCTTCTGTTTCTCCCCTTGGTCTTTTAACACTGGAAGAAACATAGTATGCAGGTTAATATACTATGCTTATATCTTCTTGACATTCTTATTAACGTATGTAGTAGCGTTAGATATTTGAATTAATTGTCATGGAGGTACAAATTAATTGTTACTAGCCTAGGAAGACAATTTTTAGTTCACGTAAAAGGAATGTCAAGAAATAAACACTGCATCACTGCAACACAAAAACTGTGGTTTGAAATTAGTACAAAAATACTGAGCATCTTTTAAACCACTGATACGTAGTTTTAACTTAAAGAGATTTTGCATTCACTTTTTAAAAGTTTGGGATCAATTCTCATTTATACCAAACTCTGGTTTAAATGAGAGGTGGCCTAACAAATACTACTTTTTGCAATTAACTTAAAAAATGGTTGAATTAACAGTGATAGATGGACACATTACTTCAGCATAATAAAGGTGCATTAGCTTAAATGAAAAGCACGGCCTTTTGTTTTTCTTAATAGAACTAAAATATTGCCGTGGTTTAACCCCAGCCAGCAACTAAGCACCATGCAGCCGCTTGCTCACTCCCCCTGTCCTGGTGGAGTGGGGGAGAGAATCAGAGGAGTAAGAGTGAGAAACACTCCTGGGGTGAGATAAGAACAGTTTAATAACTGAAATAAAATAAAGTAAAATAGTAATGACAACAATAACAATATAATAATAGTAATAAAAATATACAAAGCAAGTGATGCACAATGCAATTGCTCACCACCCGCCGACCAATACCCAGACAGTTCCCGAGCAGCGATCGCTGCTCCCCGGCCAACCCCCCCCAGTTTCTATACTGAGCATGACATCATATGGTATGGAATAGCCCTTTGGCCAGTTTGGATCAACTATTCTGGCTGTGTCCCCTCCCAGTTTCTTGTGCACCTGGCGGAGCATGGGAAGCTGAAAAGTCCTTGACTGGCATAAGCAGTACTTAGCAACAACTAAAACATCAGTGTGTTATCAACATTCTTCTACTAAATCCAAAACACAGCATTATGACAGCTACTAGGAAGAAAATTAACTTTATCCCAGCCGAAACCAGGACCAATATCAAGGAAGAAGTAGTCAAAAATCAAATTTATTTGAATGCACCATTTGATACTTAATGAAGTGCAAAGCTTGAGGAAGTTAATGTCTGAAGATACTGATGTGAAGAAGTTAATACTGTGCTTTAACAATGCAGTTTCCACTGGGAGATACTTTTCTACTTTATTAGACTTACTGTACCAATAAGGTCATGGCGATACATATCTAAAGGAATTTTCATCAGTTTGGCAGCACAGGACAGATAAAAATTACTTCCATATTTAGTGTATTTCCTTGTTCCATGTCTATGGCAGCTATCATTCATGGCATCTCAGACATGGATAACTGGAACAAGCTTCCAGAATGACAAAATCCATGGACCATCACTGACTTTGTAAATGAGCATTTATGGGAGATGTTTGAAAATAACTTTTGATTTTCTAACATTGACCAGAGACTTCAAAAACACATGTTGAATTTCCATAACGCTGGCACTATTTCTGACTGGCCCCTCCTCTAAGCAAGATTTTAATGAATACTGAAGTTGTAGGTTTTTCTAAAAACCAAACAAACAAAAAACCTCAAATTAATGGGGAACAGATGCATGAGAATGTCTGTAGTCAGTGGAAAACAAATTTTTAAATATCAGGTAACCTAAAAGAAAACTATTAGCCAATTTATTAGAAGTAGACAGTTGTTGCTATTAGCAACAGATGAACGTAGACTTCCTTCCACAATTACTTTAATTTATGACAGAGTTGTCACAAACAGGTAGGCAGTCTAAGAGAAGAGTTAATGGTGGGTTATGTACAATGTATGTTAAAAATAAACCCACTAAAATAATTTCCAAACAATATTTTAGGAGAAGATAAATTTTCAAAATATATATTTGTCAAACTTCACCTTAAAAATCAAAGATTTTTTACATACTTTAACAACTTAGTCCCAAGCAGTTCTCAGTTTAAATCTTTGTGACTGCACCTTATATTCTAATCTGTTGCAATAATGTTCCACTCTGATGTAATCCTTTATCCACAGAGAACTATCCCCACCCTGCTAACCCATCACCATAATTTAATTTCCTACTTCCTTATTGGCTTTTCTTAGTAATTTCTATAAGAATTCTTGGACATAATGTGTCTAAAACAGGGTAAAGCAAGGCACAGGCACAGGTCGACTTAGCAAGAATCTGTCCCAAGATTGTTCAACTTAAGATAGAGGGTGTCAATTCATATGGAGAAAGACTTTATCATAATTTATATCTACCTCTTTTAAGTATGATTTAATAGAGTGAGGGCCTAAACTCTGAAGACCAGAAAATCCCTATTTTCCCACGTTTACCTCTGGGAATTTCTAGATGAACAATTTACGTTTGTAATGACTTGTAACAACTTTCAAAAACAAGAGAAACCTGCAAACGTATCTTGCCTATAATGTGTGCAAGTATATAAGAAACATACTACCATTTGAAAGAATTAAATGGAAAGAGAAGTTTGTGCATGGGAGGAGCAGAGAGGGAGAAAGAAAAAGCATCAGAAAAAGCAGTAGAAGGGTTGAATGAATGGCCTTAATTAATAACCAAGAACAAAATAGCACTGAAACACCAAAGAATATACTGCCTGCATGAAGACAAGAAGTGGTCACACTAGTAACTCATCAGCAGAAGACCTTACACTTTATTAACAGGAAGATAATAATATATTTATTCCCTTTCCTGTTAGCCCTGAGACAACTAAAGAAATGAAACACAATGAGCACAGACTTTTTAAAATGTATCGATAGTGAAGTAAACAAAATTTTGATGCAAACAGATAAGACCCTAAGAATTGTTAAGTTTTAGTGGGCATTTTCCCCCTCCGTAAGATCTCACACAGACTTTTACTACACTAATTTCCTACAAATCAAAACTGATGTTTGACATCTTGGTTCATTTTAGAAAGCTGAGAA
The DNA here is from genome assembly GCF_030463565.1 of Pelecanus crispus. Classification (NCBI taxonomy): domain Eukaryota; kingdom Metazoa; phylum Chordata; class Aves; order Pelecaniformes; family Pelecanidae; genus Pelecanus; species Pelecanus crispus. Next base: position 62,873,553 of record NC_134646.1, on the reverse strand, counting down.
AGATGCTCACTTTTTGTTTTCTGTTAATCTGGAATAGGCCTGGACAGATGCAGAATAAAATTAAGCAACAGAACTTTCCAGTTGAGCAGTTTCTATGGGAAAATATAGGTCACCACATAGCCTTACGGGGCGGGGGGGATAAAAAAAGCTTCAGTTCCCTTCAGATACAAACTGATAGACTAAACAAGTAATTATTTATGAGATTATACTCTTTATATAAATACTATACACATAAACTTTAACACAGAAACAACGGTAAAGTTATTATAGGGGAACAGAATTCTAATTACCATATTAGAAAAGAACTGGATATATTCTGGAAAGGTAACGGCATGATTAAAACCAAAATAGGGCTACACTGTGAAACCAATACTGCGCTATTTCATCTTCCTGCATGTATATTGGCTTAACAAATGTATCCATTCATACTTCCACTTCTTCTTAATAGGATTACTCTAACTACCGTGTGTTTGGTCGTGCAATGCAATCCTTCTAACTCAAGATCACTCTGCAATACAATCTCTTCTTACTGGCATTATATCATTTATTGCGTCAGCCAAAGAGGACAGAGCTGTTTTATTAATTTTCAGCACTGAAGGTTCAAAAGTTCATTTCTAATTTTAACATGATAGAATTTTCATGTTCCGCTCATCAGAGATTGAGGGTTGTAGAGAGGACAGGAAAATAATAATGGAAATACACATAATTTATGATAGATGTATGTCATACTTTTTGTTTTCTTTTTTCCTTGTAATCTAAAATATATCTCTTCAGCTAGAAAAAGATTTAAAGTTTATTTTAAATATAATCTGCTTAGGAAGTAATGTGCACTGCAAAGTTTCAGACTAAGGGGAAAGAATCCATTCTCTTTTCCTACAACCTCAAAATATAGTGCCAGACATTTACAAAATCTAGAATTTTTAAAGTCTGTTAATCCCTGGTTCAGGACAGAATAAAATACCTATCAGATAATTACTCTGTTTAGGTTAGCTAATTGACTTGTCCATAAAGAACAAATTCTGAGCTGCACAGGAGAGCTGATGCACAAGCTGCCTCCTTCATCGGGTGATTATATGAAGTGTAATTTTTTCAGATCCAGCAATGGGAGGTTAGGAGGGGATGAGGCAGAGAATCTTCTGCCTCAGCATATCATAAGGCTTTTGTATGCACAGGCATAACAAAGAATGGAATGGGGGGGAAGAAACACAAGCGAGCTCCAAACGTAGCAAACCATTAACCCTGTTGGTGAGGCATTCCTCCAAACTACTTAAATATTTGCTGAGGTGTACATACAAATCAATTAGAAAAAAACAGAAGAATACACTGGCCAGCGATATTTACCTTCATGTAAATTACCTGTTTACTATAGAAAGATATAGTAAAACTACCTATTTACTATTGCCATGCAGAACTGTTCGTTCATACTCTCATCCTGAAGGTGTCCTGCTGTCATGTGGGCACTTGCTACAGATGTAAAAAGACTGGACACCGCAGGGGGTACCTGATACCTCTTCTTTTAGAGTTGCCGCTGTTTTTCTCTCTCCCTTTGACCTCCTACTCCCCAGACCCACTGAAGATTTGTTACTTCAACTATGCTAAATTAGCTCAGGCCACCCTCTGAGTGGGAACTCCTACCACGTAGACAGGAATAAGCAACCCAGAGACATTAAATTGTCAAATGTGTGGTAAAAATACATCAAATAATTTTCCCTGTATCGCCATGCTTAGACACTGTCACATTGATGGTATGACAAAGATGTTTAAAAAAAAAAAGTCAGCAAGGAAGGATATAGACTTGCTCAATCCCCTTATTTTCAGAAGTTTTAAATCCTATTCAAACTTGAGAGAAAAAGAAAAGGGTTGGAGTAAACAGTAACAATAAGCACGGTAAGTTGTGCCCTGTCATCCCTAAAATCTATGCTCAATGGATTTCTTGCACAGGCCTTTCTGTATTTTTCTAGTCTTTGTACAGGCACTTTGTTCTAAACACAGACTAATTGTAAAACTTCTTTAACCATCACCTGCCATTCATGATAGGCACAACATCTTCAGCTGCTCATTCAGCCTCGTGATTATTTTCTAATTGGTTTCCCCCTTGCTGCTCCACTGTCAAAATATTCTAACAGCTCTTTAACTGCTGTTTAATAACTAACAGCAGCTTCACATATTGTAAAGAACAGAGAAAGATTATCTATTGTTTTGCTTCCTTAAAGATTTAGCACAATGAATAATCATTACTAAAGGTAATGAATATCATCAGAAGTAGTTGGCTGCATTTCTCCAGTCCCTCCCAACTCCTGAGATTCTCATAAAATAATCTGTAACTGTACTGCAAAAATAGGAGCAGTGCTCTGTTGTATCTTTCAAAAGACAAATGCATACTCTTGCTACGAAAAGTCAGACCACAACAGCAAGTCTATCAACATAGCCTCAAAACTATTTCAAAGAAAATAATAAATCATCACAAGAGTCCTGGCAATTTCACATTCACTTTAATAGTGCCTGATGCCTTTTTAATTTGGATTCTCTCAAAATGCAATTATAGAATGTCATAACTGAGGTTTTCTTGCAGAACTAAAGCAACAACCCCATCCTTTTGTGGAAAAGAATGAAGTGATTTAAGAATGAGAGAAAAATGTCTTTGTCTCACACATCAAAAATAATGGCAGCACAGAGCATCCTGTATGTAGCATTGTCTCTAAGCAGATACATTCCCACTGCTGCAACTTTCCAACTACAAGCCCTAGTCTTTATCCTTCCAGCAACAGGAATTATTTTACATTTCAATTAGAGGTCTGAAAGAACGCTCAAGAATTGACTTTTCTTTCTCTAAGAAAGGTGACAAGAGTTACAGCCTATGAGCTAGCAAGACATCATACAACTCTGAGAACCCTCCAATGTAAAATTGTTACCGAAGTCAACTGGATATGTTGACTAAGCAAAAACATGCTTACTGTTTTCTCTTTCATTCTGATTCCACTAAAAAAAAAAGAATCACATTACAGAATACCTAAAGAAACATCACATATGTTGCATGCTGTTAGAAATATGTCACCTCATCTAACTGATAGGCAATTATAGATATCTATTTCTAATGTTCTCTCCACACTTCATTTGCAGTGCTGCTCAAGAAATCAGGAAATGTTGAATTAAATACACCTTCTGAGAATCAGGAAACAATCAGTGTAGGAATCTCAGGCATAGATTTGGGATGGTCAAACTGTGGTTTTAATTTGTCATAGCAGCGCCAACAGAAATTGGGGAAAAAAAATCTTTCGTATTAACCAATTAGGTCATTGTATCAGGTTTGCATGGCAAGGTTTTGGGAGCAGTGGGCTACAGGGATGGCTGCTGTGAGAAGCTGCTAGAAGCTTCCCCTGTGTCCAATAGAGCCAATGCCAGCTGGCTCCAACCCGGACCCACTGCTGGCCAAGGCCGAGCCAAGCAGCGACAGTGGTAGCACCTCTGGGATAACATATTTAAGAAGGGGGGGCGGGGGTGTGGGGGGGAAACCTGCACAACTGCAGCCAGAGAGAGGAGTGAGAATACGCGAGAGGAACAACTCTGCAGACACCAAGGTCAGTGAAGGAGGAGGGGGAGGAGGTGCTCCAGGCACCAGAGCAGAGATTGCCCTGCAGCCCATGGTGAAGACCATGGTGAGGCAGCTGTGCCCCTGCAGCCCATGGAGGTTAGCAGTGGAGCAGATCTCCACCTGCAGCCCATGGAGGACCCCACGCTGGAGCAGGTGCATGTGCCAGAAGGAGGCTGGGACCCCTTACTGGATCAGGCTCCTGGCAGGACCTGTGGACCCATGGAGAGAGAGGAGCCCACGCTGGAGCAGGTTTGCTGGCAGGACTTGTCACCCTGTTGGGGGACCCACGCTGGAGCAGTCTGCTCCTGAAGGACTGCACCCTGTGGAAGGGACCCATGTTGGAGCAGTTCATGAAGAACTGCAGCCCATGGGAATGACCCACCTTGGAGAAGTTCATGGAGGACTGTCTCCCATGGGAAGGACCCCACACTGGAGCAGGGAGAGTGTGAGGAGTCCTCTCCCTAAGGAGGAAGGAGCAGCAGAGACAACGTGTGATGAACTGACCTCAACCCCCATTCCCTGTCCCCCTGCACCTCTGGGGGAGGAGGTAGAGAAAATCAGGAGTGAAGTTGACCCCGGAAGAAGGGAGGGGTGGAGGGAAGGTGTTTTAAGAATTAGTTTTTATTTCTCATTATCCTACTCTGATTTGACTGGTAATAAATTCAACTGATTTTCCCCAAGTTGAGTCTGTTTTGGCCGTGACGGTAATTGCTGAGTGATCTCTTCCTGTCCTTATCTCAACCCAGGAGCCTTTCATTGTGTCTTCTCTCCCCTGCCTAGTTGAGAAGGGGAGTGACAGAGCGGCTTTGGTGGGCACTTGGCATCCAGCCAGGCTCAACCCACCACAGGCTTGAACTTTGCACACACTGTTGCAACATCGGAACTCTTCATTCTGAATCTGGGCGATGCAACAGTGGTCCTTGAGCATTTCATTACTGAATATTAATTATTCACAGGATAGTACTTATACTGTACATGCATGTAATTGAATTGCATTTCTTTTTTAAAAACTATCTCAAAAATTATGTTTTGTTTAGAAGTAGGAGCCATTAAGTGATTTCTGGTTGATGAACCACATCCCAACCTTTCAATGAACTTCTTAGGATAAGCAATCACTTTTTATTTTCTTTCTCCTTAGAACATCTTTGATCCGTAACTTCTTTGCTTGGTGCTTCTGAGCAATTCAAAACAAAGGTATACACAGAGCTCTCCCAAGCTTTGCAGAAGCATTTCAAAATATAGAAAGAAAAAATAGAAACATTTCCGCTTATATGTGATTGTGCTTTTCAAAAGCACAAATATTAGTAGAGTATATGCATTTTCAACTAATCACAGACTGTAGATTAAATAGAATCATAGAATCATTGAATAGTTTGGGTTGGAAGGGACCTTTAAAGGACATCTAGTCCACACCACCCTGCAATGAGCAGGGACATCTTCAACTAGATCAGGTTGCTCACAGGCCCATCCAACCTGACCACTTCCAGGGATCCATCCGCTTCCAGGGATGGGGCATCTACCACCTCTCTGGGCAGCCTGTTCCAGTGCTTCACCACCCTCATCGTAAAAAAATTATTCCTTATATCTAGTCTGAATCTACCCTCTTTTAGTTTAAAACCATTACCCCTTGTCCTATTGCCACAGGCCCTACCAAAAAGACTGTCCCCATCTTTTTATAAGACCCCTTTAAGTATTGAAAGGCTGCAATAACGTGTCCCTGGAGCTTTCTCTTCTCCAGGCTAAACAACCTCCAGAAAGGTTATTATATGCAGTTGTGGAACATGTAGTCATTAAATTAGTAATATGCACTGTAAGACTTAATCTTTGTATGATAGTTTGATATTTTTGTGAACACCCTTTAGGACAATGTATTGTATACCCCAAAGAACCTATTGGTATGAGACGACACACACAAAAAGGAATATGGGAAAGAAGACATCATTCAAACATGTTCCTTATTATACCTAACTTGTGTGTATATAATTACTACATGCATATTTTAAATTACTGCTGTAAGAGAAATGATAAGGTATTTCAACGTGTGATATTCAGACAAAAGCAGAACACTGGGCTTTCTGTAGTTGTCTTATACAGCAAACACTTAAAAAGAGACTGCATTTAAAATGTAATCTATTACCCAAAAATAAGTACATTTATAGAATTTGGAGGGCTTGCAGAGCAGGGGAGGGTAGGAAAGTTTTCACGCCTATTCATGTTGCTTATTCTAGTAGAGACTACACTGCATTTCTCTTCACTTTGAAATGTCTGTAGTCAGGAAACTCAACTTGTTATTTAGCAAGGGAAGTTCAGACTGAAACACTCAATATAATCTAAATCACCACCACCACCTTTATGTGGTGGTATATAGTCTTCAAATGGTAGGACGTACTCCACTCATATTACACTGTCAGGATATTTGGGCTGGATGCCCAGCATCATCCATCCATCACTTGCAATCTCACTGTACCGCAGAAGATTTTTGTAACTGTGGGATCATTGATATGAAGCAATATTCCTCAGAAAACTCAGGTTAATAAATCACTGGTTTCTTTCCCTCCTTGCTCCTTTAAAAAATAACTGCCCTAGCAAAGCTTCTTCATCCCAGAGTATTTTGGAATCTGTTAGTAAATTTGATTATAACGTCTTTACTGAGGTAGTAAAGGGGAGCTTTACTCAGCTAGACCTGACATTTAGTATAGAGCACCTAATGAGATGGATACAATTTAAAATACAGTCTACTTCATAATTAATCATCATGAAGAATGATGACAGCTAGTCTTCCCATCCACAGCTGCATAGAAAACATAGTAATATTTCCATTGAGATTACTGCAGGACACAACTGAACCAATACAAGGGTCCTGTGCTTTCAGAACTTACTTCACCATGCTGGAGACCCCATTTTAATGATCAATAGGAACCCTCTCTGTTTGTAGATCAGTTGTACGTGCATTAGAATTACAACATCACCATATAATTAGCTAGGGAACTCTTAATAAAAAATTGTTAGAGAATTTTAGAACTGTTGTGTATCTCTATTTCTGTGAAGGCAGGGCTTGCGTAGCCCCCATTTGCAACTCTCTGTTCAGAAAAAAGAATGCTGAAATATAAACCAGTAAATATGATTTTTACCATTAGTAGTAAAAGGCCAAAGACTGCACTGATCTGACAATGCACGGTCTCAGGATTTTTCTGGGTTTGTTTTGGCCTGTGCTGATTTTACACTGCTTAGTTGAGACAGCAATTGCCAAGAAATCAGGTAAGTATTGCCTAAAATTTGGGTTTTTTCTTAGCTTCAGTTTATAGTCAGAACAAGTAGTTATTCAATGTAGTTTGAATTGTCTATGACTCTAAAATAAAATGTTGTGGAAGACAGCACACATATGACAGCACCAGAGGCCCTAGACTGTGAACAAAAATCACAATGCTCAGCCACTATAGGAATGCAACCTTGTACAGTTCAATTAAAACCAATTTTAGAGACAACAAAGAGAACAGAAACACTAATTGGACTAGCAACAAATTACTGACTGCATTGTAAGCAGTGTTCCCATGTTCCTCTTTTTGCCCATAAGATTTTGAGTGTAATAGGGGTCCTTTCCAGCCAGCAATCCCATGACTAAACCTTCTCCACACCAACACTTTCACTTACCTCACTGAAAACACAGGCTTTCAGAAGGCACAAACACACACACTCTTAATAAATTTCCCCATTTTCTTATACCAAAGTCTGTTCAGGTGGGGAATGAGGAATGCCTTTCTCCATTCCAGTTTCTTCGAGCAGTTGCCTCCTTTACAACACAAATACAAGACACACTACCTACACCCACCAAGACTGTTAATCACAGGAGAACTGGGATTACTGCTCTCATACCCATGTAAAGATAAACATGAAGAATAAAAGGGAAGGCATGTAAACATAGGCAACACTGAAGAGCAAAAAAATACTGCAGAGCTAACACTGGTTTTGAGACAGATAAAAATAACAATGTATGCCACTCATTTCAGCATTATTAGAACAAAAGAAATAATTTCTCTTTGCTTAGAATACAAAGACAGGGAGAATAGGGTTGACATTTTCCTTTTGGTTTAATTTCAGTTTACTGTTTCTTTATATACACTTGTCTATGTATAAAGGTCCTTCCCAAGTCACATTAGGTAGATGGTATTTTGTTCTCAGAACCTCCTAAATATACTTGCTTATCTGAAGGCTGTTTAATGGTTTGTGATTCTTTTAAGTTTTACTTGCTTGCTTGAAATAATAGGATTTTTCCGTACCATTCAATATATTGAAGTAAAACAAACAAGCTAAGGAACCTCTCAGGAATTGGTACGTAGTTTAACGCTCATTTTATTCATGACATTTCACTCACAGCTATTCAGTTACTGAGGTGTCATAACTAGGGTGTATTGACAACTAATAATTGATTCAGTTGTTATTCACCAAAATACAGAACTCAGACTATGGAATAACCAAAATAAGCTTATTAACTCGCTTGGGTTTTATGAGCTTCATTGGGGCTTAAAACATTCATGCTACTGAAAACACTCTTAAACCAGCATCTTGATAAAAATAATGTGTATGATGCAATAAAAATCCAAATTGTTTGGAAACTAACAGTTTTCTTTTAAGTATATTCCTCCAAATACCATAGAAAATACACTGTTCAGCACCACTGAAAGAGCCAGTAGAAAAGAGATTGATATCCAGAAGTCACTTAAGACACAAAGAGACTAAATTCAAGAACAAAAGATAAACTGTAATGGTTCAACTGCAATAGAGAACATAGTGAAGTAGCTTTATTCTGTAACAAATCCTTTAAACAGCTCTTTAACAAACTAAATTGAAGAACCACAGTATGCAGACAGTAAAAGTTAAGTTTGAGTACTAAAATAAACACTATATATTGCTCCCACTGTGTCCTTGGATATATTGAGTGAATCGGTAATCTTTAGTGTGATCTACAATTTACCTAGATGTCTTTTCCTCAAACCTAAAATGTAAAGGTGAACAACCCATGAAAATAACAGATGCCATGCTACAGGTGACACAACAAACTATAGCACAGAACCTTCTCATAAGTACAAATATACCCCTTGTGCAAGTTCACAGGCTGTTGCATTTGTAGGTAAGTATTTCCAGTTTGGTACGTATCTCCCATGTGAAAAAACAGCATCACTTTAGATAATAAAAAAAGTTCAAATCTTTACGTTAAATTATATGCATTACAATAAAAATAATAAAAAAATCCTCCACAATAATTTATCTGTTGCTTTGAAAATTGGTAAGCGTTCTTAGGATGAAGCTCACAGACAGTGTATTTACAACAGTTTGAAAGACCGTGTTTTACATGATAAACAAAAGACAACCCAGGAAGATGCAACTCCTATAGAACTTCCAGCTTCATTTTAAAAAAAAAGTATTAAATTTTGTTATAAGGATCGCAGCTGAACAAGCCATAGATAAATCTACCATGTTAAATGTAGGCTAGTACAAACAGGTACATGGTACATCCAAATGGAAGGGGCAGTGTAAGTGAACAAATGTCAGGTCTTGGAAACAGTATTACAGCCTTGTCAACCTGTGCCCAAAAGCAGGACGACTTTCTGACCTGTAACGCCACTGCCACCAAGGAATTCAGGTGGTCTCAGCCAGTTTAGAAACATCTGAACTTCATTCAGCTGAATGACACAGGTGTGGCCAGGAAGGTTGTGCTCAATACCATGCCAAGAACTTAAGAAATGATCAAACTTTTGTGGAATCAAAGAATATTAAGCCAAGCTGGTAAAGCTTCAGATTTGATAAAGAGAAATTTAATATTAACACTTTTCAAAACACTCTCAACCTGTACAATTATTTTACCTGTACTACGAATATAGTATTCTCTTTCAAATTAGCAATCTACCAGCCATACATAAGAAGACACATATGTTTATAACAAGTATTCTTGAGCAGGTCTCTTTCAGTATCTTCAAGTAGAACTGTTTCACATTGCACAAATAGTTTTACTGGAACACAGTCTGAACCCAAATTCAGGTAGTCTGGGTAAATGTCAAAAAGTCTAGTCCATCTCTCCTAATCACATTCACGAAACATCAGACCCAACCAGTTTTATTGTCCCATTGAAAATAACTTCAGGGCACAGAGGTGCACAGTTATTCACAAGCAAATTTATTCAGTTATGATTTATTATCTACATGCCAACATATGGATAGTTCACTAATTATTGGCAACTATTCACATGTACCATAAGCTATCCCCTTGAAGTAGATTTCAGAACTGTATTTGGGGAGTTACGCACCTAGGTTACAACTCTTCCTCATATTAATGTAGTATTATTTATGACAGCAGATCCATGTGCTTTGGTTCTCCAAGCAACAAAATAAATGGCGAAAGTCTGGGGTTTATTTTAGAATTCCTAAAAGAATAAAGAATCTGGAAAACAGAAGCCCTTTGTAGCCCTGAGGATATATTTATGTGAAGGCATCTCTCCTCCAGACTTCCATAACAATAGGAATTAACAGCCTAATACAATTACCATTATATTCAAAGAGAAAACTTCTATTACATTAAGTGAACAAGAAAATGAAGAAAGAACAGCTGTTTCACCTATTTATTCCTGCTGTAGAAGAGTCACAGTCTAAGGATGTATTCAAAGACTAGAGCACATGTTTCGTAAGAGTAGTGCTGATGAAGTCTGATAATGCATCTAAACACCTGAAAAATAAATACAGCTCTGCAAACATTAAGATTCCCCTGCATTATGAAAAATGTACTGCCTAAGATAGGGGCTAAAATGCCTTTGACATTAATGACATATAAAACAAGGAAAAAGAGTTACGTTGCATTCTCTGGGGTCTCAAAACTATGCTTTGTTCACTAACTAGTAGAAGACAACACAGATAGTAATACTGTCTCCACAGGCAGTAATTCTATTTTTTCAAAAGTATTTTCCAATAAGGGAATGCAGCACTGGCTTGCTAATCCTGAGGAAGGCTGTTTGCTCCTTTGCTTACTATTCACCATCAAAGTAATGCAGAAACAGGCCAGTTACAGGAGTAAAGTCCCCAGTGCCAATGTCTATAGAGCCTGAAGTGAAGCCACAAATTCCTCATGGTGGAACATTCTAACCACGTGTCATCATTTGTTTCAGTCAAGCTGAGTGCAGAATAAAGAGTTGCAGGGGCAGGCAGAACACAAAATTATGTCAGTGAGGCTGAAAGCAAGATTTGGGTTGAAATATGACATGGGCCACACAACATAGGTCTTTTTATATGGAAAAAGTTGATCATCCTAACAGCTCCTAAATCCATTTTCTGTTAAGAACTGCAGAAAAATACACAAATTATTTTTATCCTTTTTTGGAAGAGTATAAAAAGGGGAAAAATTGTCTCCTTTGAATTTTTATGTTTGTACTTTTTTATTTCTTCCCCCTTTGCCTGCACCCAGAGCAGGAATTTTGGAAATAAACCATTTCAGTGTGATACTGTGAAAAGAATGAGGTGAGACAGTAAATAAACTGCCAGAAGAGACTTTCTCCATGTGACAAATCTTTTCTTTTAGCCAGACATACAGCACCTGCACAAGAATGACACATGCCTTTAAAAAATTGTGTGTAGTACGAGCATGCAAAGGAAGATAGGTACTGCAATTCATCATGCTGCTCTTCCATTTTATCTTCTTCGTAAAGCTAATGGGACTGCTCAGGAGAATAGAGGCTGCAGCTTCGGAAATTAAAAAGATGAGCTTTTTTTCACAGGGGGATGGGGAAGGGAAGATTTCCACCACTACTTGTAATTGTACAAAGAATGGAGAAAAGATGAGTCAGAAGGAAAAGGAGAAATAGATGATTTCTGAAAAAGAAAGCTGACATGAATTTAAAGACATTATTTACTTATTTATTGCTTTACCCCATAAGTTATCTTATCCCAAAATGTAAGATATTTGAATCGAAGGGCTTATTTTTAAAAAAATCTTAAGCAATTAAAGTTGTTAAAATGTGGCCCAAAATATGTACAGTTCTTATATAAGGACAAAACTCACTTGTTCTTACACATTTTACTTTCTGGCTAGCTTTTCTGTATTTTTACATTTTGCAATGTATTCCAAATCTCTTTTTTCTGCTCTTAATCTCTTTTTTTTTTTTTTTCAGCAGCCCTCAATCCATTACTTCTTCAGTTTTAATTCTTTTCTGTTGTGTTCCCTTTCTTTTTTCATTTCATTGTTCTGTCTACTACCTCGATTATCTCCTGACTAAATCTACACCCACGTTCCCCCTTTGACCTTCATCAAAAGCATAGTTCCAAACCCTACACAAAATCTTCTTTTATTACTTTAGTGAAACTGTTTTGCTCCTTGACAGCATGAAGCACTACAGTTTTGGATCCATCTATATGGAACAATGTTATGAGAAGGGCCACAGGTCTATTAATTCCCCTAATGCTAAAATAAGTTACCAGTAAGAAAAAAAACTGGGTTCAAAGTATTACTTCCAGGTGTGTGTCCTAGGTGGGTATTTAAGCTTACACAGCAAGGCAGCAATTGGTGTCTAAGTATCCTGTGAATTTAGCCATATGTCTTCTGTGTAAGCATACAATTTAGCATAGTGAGACCAGTTATTTACATGCTGCCAAAACAGATAAGAGGAAATATATGAACAAAATAGCATTGTCACTGAATGTTTAACAATTTATAAGGGGAAGATATGTTGCTAAATTAGTTGCTCATACTGTTGACCTCTGTTCAGGCCTCAGGATGAGACTACAATAGAAATAATAAAACGCCATTCTTCACAAATGGCATGTCTGTGTTCTCATTCTTTTCCCAATGTATTTTCCTACAGCAGATGCACAAAATATTTTTTCTTAATTATTTATCACTTTTAAGAGGTACCCTACTTTTAGAAAGAAAGAGCAATTCTATATTACACTTAGCAATACTATTAAATCTCAATAATGAAATCTATGTAACACTTCTAGATGAGAGATTCAACTGGAAATTAATAATCTGAAAATACTGATGCATACAGCTATATGTTCAGTTAATGCAGATTTCCGTAACTGCTATTTTCTTACAATTGGTGTCAAACAGCCTTGTTTAAAAAGTCTTGAACAAGCAGTGGTATTCAAGGTTGTCTTTATCTGTCCACATGCCTGAAAGGATGCTAATGCGTTTGATTGAATTCAGTGTGTGATATGACTGACAAGTCCAATGGGCCAGTGTATAGACCTTCGATATCTTTCTTTCTCATATATCACTCAATATTCTTCTCCTAACATCCTCACTGAACACACTTCCTACCAGCCTATATTCTGGGGTAAGTTGGACTGGGTATAGAAGAAGAATCTTTGTACAAGGCTCAGTTTGGATCTAACTTACTTTATATGCTTTGCATCAACGAAGGAAAAGAAATACCTTAAGCAGCTGAACTGAGCTAAGCTTTATGTTTCTTCTTTATGTTTACAGCGCCAAATTGCTGTGAGATTCCTTTACAGTGACAGCACCAAATCCACATGGGATCCCTAATGCAGGGGTGTAAGAGCTGGAGAGACAATAGTTGTGAATAGGGAATGCAGGACATGCAAGAAGGCTTCAGATCATACATCTACAAATTAGCAAATTAATAACCAGCCATGCAAGAAAATAAGCACATCAGCTTTACATTGCTCTCCAGATTTCCCGGGTGTCCTTGGTTTCTTTCCTCAGTATCCCCATCTATACAACCTGTACATCTGCACAACTTCTGTACCTTACTGGTAGTTTGTCCGGCAAGATACATATGCTACACCTACTATGGTAATAATCAGATTAGATACATGTACCTGAGACAAAGATACATACTGGAGGCAAAAGATAGTCTTTTATGTCATGTTCTCAACCCAGTGCATTAACAGCTGCTATTTAATTCTTTTTTGTCAGCCATATGGTACAGTTCGCTTCTGGAATTGTAGCTGTAAAGCAATGAGTTAATGAAGCTCTCCACTTTAACTTTCAAGATCTATTAGGCAGACATTATGTCTCTAGCCACAGCTTCTAAAATCCTGTTTGGGAAGTTATAACAATTGAATTTCAATAGACATTTCAGTACAAATTTTCAGAAATGGAGTTTCAGCTGTGATTCCAACTACGAAGAACATATCAGCTGAGAAAAGCTTGCTATAATTTTGCTCTAAAATACGTGGACAATTACTAGGAAACATTAAACAAAATTATGCATAAACTGAGTTTAATGTAATGCTTTAATACTATTTTAATGCAGTATTTGAATAACACATTAATGAAAATTGGGGAAAAATATATGTCCCAATATGAAGAAGTAAGAATTTGGATGGCAATAACTGTGTAAGACATTCAGACTAAACATATATTTAGTATGGAAAATGTAAGAGGGCCAAAATGCCTTCAGGCAGTTAGAAATAAGCTTAGGATTCAAACAGGGACAATTTGGTGCAAATTGCACTTTTAATGTTTATCAAATGTGTGTACACATGCACGCACAGATACTTACATTTGTCATTTTTTTAATCTAAAGCTATTGCCCAAGAAACGTGCAAAATCACATACAAAGGTAACTAACTATTTGGTAAGGGGCATCATTTAACTTTAATCTCCTGTCAAGTGCCTACCCATCTATCACGGATAGGTGAATGCAAATCGAATTAAAAAGACTGCAGCTCTGGCAATTATTACCATTTCTTCTATCTCATAAGTGTGCTTCAGATCAGAATCAAATCCCACTGTAGACAGAATATGTATATAAAAATTCATTGTTTTAAAAAATCACATAGAAGATCTTTCCTATATGGCATGTATTTATATTTTTATTCTCAGATTTATTATCAAGTTATTTTTTCTTCAAACAAAGAGGTCTGTAAACACACAGCTTGACTCAATAAATTTTGTGTCAAGCTAAATTTTAGCTTGACTAAATAAGTTTTAAGCTCAGAGGCAGATTTTGGTATAATTTTATCTCCAGAAACCTTCACTATAATTATTATTTTAGTAACTAGGACAATGTTTTCAGTGAAGTGTTCCTAAGGGGGATTTTTTTCATTTAGTCAGTGTGTCTAGGTTCCATGCATTAATCACTTTTAAAGACAGACAAATCAGTTTAATATAAATGGCTGAAAATGTAAATGGGATATTAAAATCTTAAAAATGTCTTTAAGACTTAAGTAGTGCTTTGGATAATGCAGTCATATCAAATACTTTTGACAAATAAAAACAGTTTCCTTAATCTAGAGTGTCTTCATTTCGCTTTAATCCTGACCTCCAAATTAAATTAGGCTGATGACACAGTATTCTCTTCAAATCTGACTGTCCTCTTCCCTTAAACTTGGTACCCGTTAATTAATTTCAACATGCTGAATTTTTTGGCAAAGATCTAGAACTCTCAGAGGCACTCCATGCTAAAATAACCTTGCACAACCCATGGCTAAGGGTAGATTCTGTTTTCCATTATTTATTATAATACATGTTCTAATTTCTATTCTAAAAAGTCATGAATACAGCTACTTATTACTATCCTCACTTTTGGAAAAAGTAACAGTTTTTACTGGTTTATGGTTGCATAAACATGGTATAGTATGAAGAATAAATTCATTTTATTTCTGCTAAAGAGATCCTTGGTTTATTTTTACAGGAAATTTAACTAATCTTTACTTTATTTCAGCAGTTCCAGTCTTTAAAAAAAAAGGCAAAAAGATGTCTTTGAACTTTATTTTAAAAAAATAGGTGATTTTTATAAAAATTGTAGTTTTCAGCAGTTTAACAAACGTAAATTTGAATTATTGACACAACAGACAGAAATAATTTGGTACAAACTAACTGAAAACAAATCTATGCAACTTCCCTTTCCACAGTGCTAGCTCTTACTATTAGAGTAACCTTTATTTAGTTGTTGAAATTGCCACTGAGCACTGAATACAGCAAGAACTTTCATGGCCATTTTTAAATGTATCACAGCAACCCTTTAACATCATTCCTCTGTCTTCACTGGCATTTCCTTTTGGTTTATTGTCTTTTAATATCTCTTTTCTATTGCTGTTGCAATTCTAATATGATAAAGAGAGCTAATAAGATGATTCATCTCACATATTTATACTGCTAAATGTTTACAGTATATAAACCAGTTTGGATTTGATCCAAAACTATCTTAATTTAAACCAAGTGTTTCTGGAAATGTCTTCTCTCTGTTTCATATTCTCCTAGTTGTTCTGAAGGGCATTTGCACTTAGTTGCACAAGTGTAAGTAACATTGCTGGATTGTTTTTTAAGTTAAAAATACTAATCAATTAGCAGACTAAATAGACTAAATCTTTTCATCTGTCCTTTTTTTTTTAAAATCTTCCAATGGTTAGTTGACAATTTCTTCTAGGTTTGACTTCAGAGAGACACAAATACTTCTGTCACTTTTGCTGTGACTTTGTTTTTTAAGTAGCTACACAAAGTGAAAGCCTGTGGTATGAGTAGGGCAGGCATTATGTTCAGATGTACTCAAATTTATTCCATCTGACAAGTATCTGGATTTGGGTACTAAGTTTCTTAAGAGAACTCATCTTCAGAACATTTTTTAGGTTAAAGTGTTGTGGGGTGGTTTTTTTGAGGGACAGAAGAAAAACAAAATGTATATTTTTTAAAGACACTTCTATTCTCCCATGAAAATAGTAAGAAGAGGCCCTTGATAGCAGAATTCTAGACTATTTCTGGAAGAGTTTGTACTAAATGTAAGAATAATGTTTGAAAAGGAAGAAGAGGAGGTTCTTTTAAAATCCTTGAGAATAACTGATACACACTACCCAAAAGACATCACTTGAAGCTATACTGAAGTTAGGCAAAAAAAAAAAGAATGCAAGTTATCTAGGTAATAATGAGAAAGAATGCCAAAGGATGCAATACAGAAAAGAAATAAAAATTAACTGAAGTAAAAGCAAAAATGACATTAAAATTAAAAAACTGATAGAAAAATTTCTTTTAATTACCCCCCCTTATTCTTCTATTGCTTATTTTAGTTCAATACTTTCTCTGCTTGAGTATCTTCTTCAAAATAAGTGCAGCTATATAAAAATTAAGAATACAGAGACTTCACAGAAAGAGCAATATCCTTCAGCATCAAATAATGGGAGGCTTTTTCTTCTGTTTTGCTGGTTTTAAGTCAATATTGCTTTAAAGTACTTTTTAATATAACTGATTTACATTGGTGTGAGTTAGATGTAACCATGTGGGGCCAGTGCACTCAAAATAGTGTAAGAGAAGAGCAGAGTGAGGAAAATCCAGTCTGGTGATCTAAAGATGAAAGGCAATGGCACTTTCACATTACAATAGTCAAAAATTTTGCTTGATGCAGCATTGACTTTCATTATTAAACTGAAAGGTCAATCTTATTCTATTGTTTAAGAAATGGACATATTCTGCCCTGGACCCATGATATGAAAGGCCCCTGAGAATATTCTCTCTGAAATTTCTGACTTGCTGAAGACCTTTCCAAACAGGCTGGTGGTCCCAGTTCTTGTTGGATGGATTATTCATAGCATTGAAACCCAAGAAGAAAACCTCAAACAATTCCAAGCTGGATCTAATTGGAATGTGTTTTTTAGAAGGAACATGCAGGCTCAAATTATCTCTGCCTTCAAAGACTGTTTTCTGGATGTCAAGAGTTCGTCAATGGAGACAACATCTCTTTTACAGAAAGAATCTGAAGCTTTAGAGGTCAGGGCTCTTTACAAACTCAAAAAGCAACGCATTAAAGAAACATTGCTTTCATTCACAAATACCATTGTGATGTTTTTTCAGATGTTAGGATCCTGATTTTTAGCATGATCCTTACTGGTCAGAGGCATCGCTCAAGTGTGTCAAATGCCAAGTGTGTCTGGGGTGTCTAGTTCAAACAACACATTTACCAAGTGTTATTTTTCTGAAAAAAGTTTTTACAGAGAAAACACGCAAGACCTATTAGGTACCTTTGTTTACCATGCTTTCCTGAAGAGAAATAAAAAAAATAGAAGTGTGGCCTTCAAAGAATCCCATTTGGCATGAATGAGATCAAGTTTTAATACGTTAATTATGTAGACAAGAAATTTTATTTTGAACTTTTAATTATTAAACAGAAGCTCAAATCTACGCTGATATTTACTGTTCTGTTTGACCATTCTTAATTCAAATTTAGAAAAGGCTTTTAATTTCAAGGCTCTTAATTTAAACTTAAAAAATTTAATTTTGTCCAAATATTTGTAAAAATATTCAAACAAATATCAATATAGAATTATAGAATCGTTTAGGTTGGAAAAGACCTTTAACATCATCCAGTCCAACCATTAACCTAACACTACCAAGTCCACCACTAAACCAGTTAAGGGTAGAGTAATAATTAATTTCATGTTTCCTGGCTTGGTGGCTGCATTATTTTTTAATGACAGTAGAACTAGGAATCATTAAGGTTGGAAAGGATCTCTAGGATCATCAGTCCAACCATCAAACCAACACCACCATGTCCACTAAACCATGTCCCAGAGTGTCACATCTACCCGTTTTTTGAATGCTTCCAGGGATGGTGACTCCACCACCTCTCTGGGCAGCCTCTTCCAATGCTTGACCACCCTTTCTGTGAAGAAATTTTTCCTAATATCCAGTCTAAACCTCCCCTGATGCAACTTGAGGCCATTTCCTCTCGTCCTATCGTTATCTATTTGGGAGAAGAGACCAACACCCACCTCATTACAACCTCCTTTCAGGTAGTTGTAAAGAGCGATAACGTTTCCCCTCAGCCTCCTCTTCTCCAGGCTAAACAACCCCAGTTCCCTCAGCCGCTCCTCATAAGGCCTGTGCTCCAGACCCTTCACCAGCTTTGTTGCCCTTCTCTGAACACGCTCCAGCACCTCAATGCCCTTTTTGTAGTGAGGGGCCCAAAACTGGACTCAGTATTTGAGGTGCGGCCTCACCAGTGCTGAGTACAGAGGCACGATCACTTCCCTGCTCCTGCTGGCCACAGCATTCCTGATACAAGCCAGGATGCTGTTGGCCTTCTTGGCCACCTGGGCACACTGCTGGCTCATGTTCAGCTGGCTGTCAACCAGCACCCCCAGGTCGTTTTCCACTGAGCAGCTTTCCAGCCACTCTTCCCCAAGCCTATAGCGTTGCATGGGGTTGTTGCAACCCAAGTGCAAGACCTGGCACTTGGCCTTGTTGAACCTCATACAATTGGCCATCGGTCCAGATCCCTTGGCAGAGACTTCCTACCCTTGAGCAGATCGACACTCCCACCCAGTTTGGTGTCATCTGCAAACTTACTGAGGGTGCACTCGATCCCCTCATCCAGACCATTGATAAAGATGTTAAACAAGACTGGCCCCAAAACAGCGCCCTGGGGAACACCGCTTGTGAAGGTTGTGTTTTCAACCTTCAAATCAGGTGACAACTGAAGAGATACCTAACATGAGTATCCAACCTTCCCGTGCAGGTAGCACTATGCTGTAATGAAGCACAGGATTTGTTGGTCCAGGTTTTTAACATTCTAGTAAGAATTTGCAATTTTTGAGGAACTCGAACCCTTCACTAACAGCGTCAGATTTTTAAAGGATAGTCGTGACTCACACATGATTCTATGATTCTATGAAAACACTCCCTAACATACAGAGCCACCCCACTGCCTCTCCTTCCTTGCCTATCCCTTCTGACGAGCTTATAGCCATCCAATGCAGCACTCCACTCATGAGTCATCCCACCATGTTTCTGTGATGGCGACTATGTCATAGCTATCCTGCTGCACAAGGGCTTCCAGCTCCTCCTGTTTGTTGCCCATGCTGCATGCATTGGTGTATATGCACTTGAGATGGGCTATCAATTTCACTCCCAGCGTTGCCATGCCAGCCTCAGGTTCCTCAGGTTCCGCTCTAGTGAGCCTGGCTATATTCCCTTCCCCCTTCAAACCTAGTTTAAAGGCCTCTCGGTGAGTCCCCCCAACTCATGAGTGAGAATCCTTTTCCCCTTTGGAGATAGCTGAACTCCATCTGTTGCCAGCAGGCCCGGTGCCAGGTAAACCTCCCCATGATCAAAAAAACCAAAATTCCACCAATGGCACCAGCCTCTGAGGCACTTGTTTATCAGGTGAGCTTTCCCGTTCGTTTCATTATTCTTCCCTGCCACTGATGGGACTGATGCTACCTGTGCTCCCGATCCTTCAACCAATTGTCCCAGTGCCCTGAAGTCCTTTTTGATCACTTTTGGACTTCTCTCTGCAACCTCATCACTGCCAACCTGTATAACCAACAGTGGGTAACAATCAGACTCTGTACCAGATCAGTAATGTCTCTAACCCAGGCCGCAGGGAGGCAGCAGACTTCCCTGTGGGATGGGTCTGGACAGCATATTGGGCCCTCTGTTCCCCACAGGAGGGAATCGCCTACTACAGTTACCCTCCTTTTTTTCTTAACGGGGCAGCCGTAATGCATGGGACTGACTGGCTCACCCTAGGAAACCCCCTGGATGAACCTTCACCTACATCCTCATTTGCCTGGCCCTCAAGTTCCAGAGCCCCAAATCTGTTGTGTAAGGGCAACTGGGAAGGTGAGGGAGGCCAGGAAGGGATTCGCCTGCTGCCCCAAGCAGAGACCTGTTTCCATCCCGCCCCCCCCCTTAAATATATGTGAAATATATATATATATAACAATATCTAAACATATAACTATATGTAAACATGAAGCATGAAGTAGTTGCATATCTAGGTAAGGCATTTGTTGAATTAGCTCAAAAACCACATGAAATCACTGTCAATTCTAATGGGCCCCAGTTTGG
The DNA here is from genome assembly GCF_030463565.1 of Pelecanus crispus. Classification (NCBI taxonomy): domain Eukaryota; kingdom Metazoa; phylum Chordata; class Aves; order Pelecaniformes; family Pelecanidae; genus Pelecanus; species Pelecanus crispus. Next base: position 62,853,173 of record NC_134646.1, on the reverse strand, counting down.
CAAGGTACTAAATTTAAGGACTATTATACTACATGAAATGATCCAAGACAGACAAATTTCATGATTATTCAGCGGGAGCAATTCGGTAGTTGTTAATTGCTATCAGGGGACATAGAGACCATGCCTCTCAAATGGGCAAGCTCTCCTGGGGAGAAATACTGCTAGCATAATGCTTTTTCTGCACACACTGATTAAATGAAGCAATTAATTAAGTGCTCACATGTGAATTACCATGTGCCCAGAGTTAGGGGGAGCATTCAGCTAGAGCAGCAAACTGAGGAGGCAACTGCAAGTCAGGAAAAGAGCCATGGCAGGTGTCAGAGCCTTCCACCACCGGGAGAGCTAATTTCCTCCATCATATCCTTTTCTCTGCTAACCAAAGGCAAAGCTAATGAGCCTGCTACTCTCCGTATTACATACAAATAAGTAGCAAACAAGTACTCCTCTTTGAGTGCGTTCATGGTAATAATTGATATAATAATACGCAGTTACCAAGTCAGAAATAAACTCCTGAAGCTGTGAACATCCATGCATTTCTGAAAAACTATTCTTCCACCCTAACCCATTCATTCACCTTGACCAATATATTTAGCTCCAAAACAGCTTTTTTCCCATTTTGCCTTCACTCACAAGAGCTTCTGAAAAAATTAATCCTCCATCTGTCCATAGTCTATTTACATGCTAAAACCGCTCTCCGAGTCATTCTTCTTTAAATCTATCTCCCTGCTTCTCATTCCTCCTGTAATGTTTTTGCATCCATCATAGACACATATCAATGGCTGTTTATGAATATCAAAAAATTGACTGTCCATATTCTTGGTCAGTCAAGATCATACAGAGGTTGTGGCCAAATCCTTGGTTAATGTAATTTTCCACACATAAATTAGGAATAAAAAAAAAATGTCAAAGACCTAGCTAAAAAGTGTTTTTTTTCCATTACAGCACTTGATATTACAGATAGCCAGATCCCAAAACATCTAAAACTGATAAAGCTTCACTTCATCTAGTTTGTTTGGTGGTTTGGGTTTTTTTGCTTATTTTAGAAGGCCGAACCAGAATATCACAACTCTGATAGTTATCAGCCTTTAAGTTGCCACCCACTCTGATCCACATACAGCTAATATGTATTTGTCCATATCCCAGCAAAGCACATTGACTTAATGTCTACTACTGATATTTACCACCCCAAAGTGCTTATATAGAACAAATCATACCTCCTCTCAGATTTTCTTTTAAAGGTTAAAGATACTTTAGTAGTACATTTCTGCATCTATTAATGATTAAATCCAGCTATTTTGAAAACAAGATGACTGAAACGATACTTAATATTACAAGTAAGGTCTCTATACTGGTTTGTGGATTTCCTTTTCTCTTCTAGAAACATATTAGCTAACACACCCTTGGATTGTATCATATCAGAAACTTATAGCCATCCTGTGATTGACTACTGCACCTTGGCTGATCAGCTCCTAGCTTCCTGCAGAAATGCTTGTTATTAGTCCCCTAGTATATGACCTTCCATGCTGTGCTACTGAATTTCATCCCATTTCTATTATTTGAGTCTTCAGGGTCATCCAATATACCCCTTGGCTATTTCACTCAACTAATGATCCCAGCCAAATACGTCCTTCATATTTTTCTCTTATTCCCATTTCTGTGACTTCTTCCTTCCTGCCCAGCAGTTTCTGAATGAAAGACTTACCTTTTAGCAAGGCCCATCACTCCTAATTCAGGCCAGTTTTACACTAGAAGATTCCCGGAATATATACTGATACCTCAAACACATTTTGGTCTCAATATTCTCACCTATTTTTACTGGGGGAAAATAATAATGAAGAAAGTATTCATATGTTTCTAATAAGTTACATGGGAATGAGGTTTTTTCCTCTTCTCAAAGAAAAAGAATTTGAGAAACAGAAGACAAGCTATTAGAGAGTGGCAATCCATGTGTCAGTTTAAATATACTCACCTATTATAGCTAACATTAGCTTTGAATGCAACATTTTTTATTTAAGAGGAAAAACATTTTATAGAAGTTTTACACCAGGAAATCAAGGTCATAAATACAAGACATGCACAGATCAATAGCTTACATAAACTTTTTTTATCTGGCAGGAAACTGTGACGGCAAAAAGTTATGATTATTACCTTTCTCTGCCCAACTTGAACTCAGGTAGGTTAATATTTATGCACAGAATTTTCCTAATTTCAACAATATACCCTTTTCTTAGTTTGCTCTTGTTTAAATATTCCTCATTAGAGAATACCTATGCAATTAAGCCCTTCATAATAATCTGTTATACTACTCTAAAAAGCTCCACAATCTGTGACAGGCAGCTAGCTGCTCCTCCCAACTGAGGACATTGCCTTTTTTTTCACCTTCTGAAGAGACAGTCTCATGAAATTTTAATAACCCTACAAACCAGCTGATCTTCATTATGACACATAGTTAATGTTCAAAAAATTGTGACTAGCCCATGATAAAGCAATGGATTTCTATCAGCCTTCTACATTATTTAATTTCTTACCTATTATTAGCAATGATCCTGCAGGTATCCAAAATATTCCAGCTCATGTAAGACAATGAGAAATGTCTAGCATACAAATATTAATTTCCTGAAGGGCTCAGCACACCATTAAAATATTTAATGGGCAATCAGCTTAAGTGAAGTTAATGATATAGATTGCAACAAAACTGTAATGATTAAAGCCCAGTTAAAGACAAATAAGACACCGAGGCATCAGTTCAACTCTGTGTCAAAGCACTCCCAATTTAACATGAATTCCTTCACTGTATTAAATAAATTAGAATAGCAATAGTGCCTAGAGGTCCTGATCTCATGTCAAAACTTATTGTTCTATGAAGAAATATAATGAGAAAACAGTTGCTCTTCTAGAGAGCTTAAAGTTCCTACTGTTTTCTCTTGGGGCAGAGATGGCTTCATGTTTTTGAAGCCACCTCCATTCATAATTCATCCTAAATTTAATATTTTTCAAACAGAGAGAGAAGGAAATAGAAAGTCTCTCTTTACTAAGAGCATGTAAAGGCATAATAGCCCCAGATCTACTTTAAGTTTTTTGTCTGTTTCAGTTCAGATTAAGTTTCTTTCCCAAAGCCAAACAACTTTGTCTCAATTAGGCCTAGCTTCATGCTATATTTTAATATCATAAGCATACTTTAACCCAGTAAACACATCCTAAATTTTAAAACATGAAACCAGTTAGTTTATGTGAGCTCCTCATAAATCTAGCAGAGGCCACGTTGCCTAGCACTTGTTTCTGTATCTTTTACAGGTTGACTCAAAGTAGACTATTAATCTACTAAAGTTCCATCTTCTGAACAAATGTGGACATACAAATCCGGGTGAGTGGGATGTAGCTTACAAATTTGCGTATTTTCTCCTCTCTCTCCCCCCCACTTTATTTTATCTCTTTCTCTTTCTTTCTCTCTCAAAAATAAAAAAAATCCGTATGACTTCTTATTTTTCTCATTCAAGAAATTACGATTTCTCAGAAGGATTACATATTTGGCATCTAGTATGAATGAAACTTACTACAATGTACCTATCCAAAATCTAGCCAAGGAAAAAATCACCTCCTGTACATTTGGGAAAAAGACCCACCCAAGTTGTCTAGCTAGCCCAAGATCAACATGCACCAAGTATCAAAAAGAGGTATAATTTAATCTAATGCTAAGAGTTAGGAATTCCTTATCTCACTAAGTTAACCTATACTTACACTGTTTGCAGCTTAGAGTATGTGTTTGTATATATATATATATATATATATATATATGAATGAAAAAATACTTTCAGCCACGATGCTAAAAATCTGATGTCTAACATGAGTTTATATACAAAATGAATCTGGGGAACGCATTATTTAAAAAGAAGACTGGTTTTGACTGTTTCTGGAACAACTCTAAATTCCACAGATCCTTAAAATGCACCTTTCACCCAAACAGGTGAAAATACACTAAAGCAATTAATTCAGTCGAGAAGTAGCAATTGTGCTCAATTGTTATCTCAAACTCAGTAAAAAGATTTGATTTATTAAATTAATATGTCCTTTTTGACATAACAGGAACAGTGGATGCTTTTGAATTTAATGAAGAAACCAAGGCTGCCACTATTGCTACAGTGTAAGTTTTATTATGGGACACAGTTGTCTATTACATATTCTGCAATATCCTGTCAAGATTCAGACTTTCACTGTGATAAGACAGAAAGCTAATTTTTTTAAGATTAATAACTAACAAGGGAGAATTTAAGTATGCTACAAGTCACAAGCGGCAAAAAATGCATTCAATTAGAATGTCCATTCTGGTTTTCATAAGGTCTTCTCACAGTTCTCCTACATGAATTGTAACTCCTCAACTCCTCCATGCACTTGCTTTTCATCCTAGCTAAGTTTTTTTGTTTTGGTTTTTTTTTTTATTTAAAGTAGTCAAAAATATTAATGTACTAGTGCAAAGGAGTAAAGAAGATGATAACCTTAATTATAATTACTTAAGCATAAAAAGACTAGACACAGCTGGGTGGCATTGTTGTCCCAGAGAACAGCTTAGTCAATGAACTGAAAGGAAATGCTTCCCCCAGGTGCTTTGGAAGATGTCATGATCTCTTCAACATGATGAAGCTAACAGGCTTACGGCGATCAGGGTAAAAGCCAGTTATGGGGTTAAAAGGTACAGCTATCACAGTTGAACTTTTAATCTTGAAGAAGGTACAATTTTCTCTCTTCAAGGCTGCCATAGGGACATATGAGTGCAGGCTTCATATTATTCAAGTTAAACTAGTGAAGAAAACCTTAAGGTCACCTGATAACAAGCGGAACCATTTTGCAAGCTGAGCAATCCAGCATTCAATGCCTTCTGATGCTAGTCTTTGAGACCATAAGTTTTAGAGATCTAAGTGTTCCAAGAGAAAGCTTTCCACCACAGAGAGAAGGTTGACTCTTGCTCATTCTTCTGGATCACTACCGAGTGTCAAATATTATAATGCTACCACACCTAATCTCAGATACATACAAGGCATTTATCTAAGATGTCAGGGTAAAATTCCACCCACTCATCATGGCACAGATGAAACCACAGAGATATTCAGTCGCATTTAAGAGATGCTCTCTGTCCCTTCCTGGGCAGTTTTTCCTCCAGGCAGGGAAACCCTACTGCGCATGGATCTAACCTCTGAACCCAGGGACTGCTGATTCAGTCTCTAAAGAGCCCAAACACTGGCTTTAACTCTTGCCAGTTCCCTGTTAGAAGTCATTATTGGGACAGAGAGCACTGCTTTAGTCATAAAGCCTCCCCTCCCTGCCCTATTTTAAAGCAACTTTAAAAAAAGGTATGAAATCTGCAGAAATCTTGCATTACAAATAACTAATAACATGCTGCTATGCTATGCTCTTGCAGCTAGTGGTTACTATTGGAAAACTCTTTAAAGAAACAGTTCTTGACACCATTCTTCCAATTAACATAACAGTAAATCATTTTCATAGTTAATGACTTTTCTAAACTGCTCAGTTCCTAATTCATTCTTGTGTTGTTACTGGGGGTGCAATGATGCCCCAGGTCATAATGACCACACCTGCTAAGTAGCAGTAGACCCTTGTTGTTTAACATGCTAGTGCTCGGCCTTCCAGTGGGCTGTGCTCACTGCCCAGCCAAGACCTTCCCAAACAAGGTAAGAAACTTACGCCTCCTATCTTCCTCCTCTCATGTGAATTTTAAGAAAAAGACATCTATATCAGTTTACTTCCACGTTCACTTGGAGGCAGTTGATGAACTACGTCTTGCAGAAACAACAGTGTGTAAGGTCATGCTTTCTCACAAAGAAACTCATGTCAAAGTGACAACAGCTCTGGGAAGTCAGGTCTTACTGAACCTTTTCTTTTTGCTTTAAATATTACTTCAAATATCAGAAAGCTATCAGGCACCACTAACACTGTTCTGTAATTGTATGATACTAATCATGCTCACATTCTGATGAAGTAGTGTATTTTCCAGGTCAACTGTTTTGACGGTTTCTCCCAGTATTACATGGAGCAAGCCAGTACTGAAAATAAACAAAAGATAAAATCTTATTTGATACATGTGCTCCTTTGCCACACTATTAATTTACAGTATGAAGCTAAAGGGCAGCTCGTAATTACCTTTAGACAAGGTCTTCATAACGGCTTGCATTATGAAAGTTTCACTGAAAGGTTTATATTCATGCAATATATAGTGACTAAAGAGGTTTATGTAAAACACAGCAGAAGCCTGGCTTTCTTGTGTCTTGGAAAAAGATGAATACACCTGGTATAAATCAGGAGTCTCGCACTGGTGATAAATCAAGTGTTAGAAAAATAAAGTTAGTTACAGGGAAATCGAAGATTACCAGTGAGTAAATTTAGCTGCTGGAAGAGTAATAAACTAGAAAAAAGTTGAAGAAAAAACACATACATGAAGTCAGACAACTGTGTGGTCATTTATCTTCATACCTGCAAGCTAAGATAGGCATACAAGTTGATACTCTGAGGTTGACACTAGTTTACCAGAGCATAACCTTGCGCAAATCAGTTGAGCACTGTGTCATGGTTTAATGACACAGTCAACAACGCCCAGTCAGCAACTAAGTACCACACAGCCGCTCGCTCACCCTACTCCCCCCCCAGTGGGGTGGGGGAAAGAATTGGAAAAAAACCTGTGGGTTGAGAGAAAGGCAGTTTAATAGGACAGCAGAGAAAGGGAAAATAATAATAATGATAAAAGAATATACAAGACAAGTGATGCACAACGCAATTGCTCACTACCCACTGACAGACACCCAGCCAGTTCCCAAGCAGTGATCACTGCCCCCCAGCCAACTCCCCCCAGTTTCTATACTGAGCATGATGTCATATGGGATGGAATAGCCCTTTGGTCAGTTTGGACCAACTATCTTGGCTGTGCCTGCTCCCAGCTTCTTGTGCACCTGGCAGAGCATGGGAAGCTGAAAAAGACCTTGACTAGTGTCAGTACTACTTGGCAACAACTAAAACATCAGTGTGTTATCAGCATTATTCTCACACTAAATCCAAAACACAGCACTATAGCAGCTACTAGGAAGAAAATTAACTCTATCCCAGCTGAAACCAGGACATACTGTTACTTCTCCAAAAGAGAAGAGAACACATCAGGCAACTACCCAGAATAGCACATTGCCTTCACCATGATTCTGCTTTTCAAAGTCAAGCTGAGTATGCAAGAGGCCCACCACCAACACTGGTCAGAGTCAGATTTTCATTCTTCAGAAATGTTACACCCATTCTAGATAAGGATCTGCCCACAGAGATCTGTATGCTAATCAGTTCCAGACTGCATTTATTGCAACCGACTGTTCTTGGGAGCTGAAACAGAACAGTATCCCAGTTCTTTCCTGTATCAGTGGTATACTGCTCTGCTCTCCTCTGTTAACATGCAGCAAACTTGCTAGCTGCAGCATCCAGGGTGAGTATCTCTCCTCCTTACCAAACCTTCAAGATAGGTAAGATTTCTGCAGAAATTTTCTGATAAAGAAACCCAGAAAGAGGCTTCCAAGATCAAGAAATAAACTTGTTTAGTAAAAGAAATAATGCAAGGCTTGATATATACAGAGATACACATTGGCTTCCTCTTAAATAATGGGGTCAACAGTGTTTTCATGAAGTACCTAGAAAACCTCACTTTTCTAGGGGGGAGGCACTGGATTTTTTGGTTTCTTTTAAGACACCAAGGACAAAGGATCCATCACCAAGATTTAGACCAGTTTTTCATTAAATGTATTCTCACCAACCTCAAAGGAGAGCCTTCATCTCTGGTCATCTTCATCTACAGTGTCTCTTCTGGCATGTTTTTGGAAGACAAATCTGCAGCACACACATAAATATTTCCGTTATTTGAAATTATTGTTACAAATGCTTTCTTCTAAAACATATGATTTATACAACTGGTCTAATTTAAAGCCCACACAGAAGAGATGAATTCAGTGAAAAATCAAAATTAGATTCCATAAAACATAAGGAAGCCCTGGAACAATTGTAGACACAAACGAATCTGTTCTCATGCCAACCTGCCCAAACTTTTTCTCAGTCTTTCCTATACTCTGCTTTTCAATTCTCCTCCTTACCAAATTTCCTACCTTTTGCTCTTACTCCCTCCTTCTAATTTGTATCAGACCTGTTTTACCTTCTGCTTAAATGATATCTCAGGACTATATGCATCAAAACAAACAAATTATTTCATTCTAAGATCCTTCCTCTACTCCTTTTTGTGATTCCTCCTCTAGGAGTTATATTTTTGGCTTTCCTGCAACTACTGGTCATCTGGGAAAAAGTTTAATCAAATAAAAATATTTTAAACTATGTATTTTCCACTTTCCTTTGATTTTCCTCCCTTGCTGGGTGACCACTAAGAACCATATCTGCAGTATTTACAGTATGCTTCCAGCATTTTTAGTAGTCATTTAGACACTGGAGATAGATAGCTGTATCTGTACATATTATCTCCACATACACACACACATACATACACATTTTGGTATTATATGTATTACAATACAAGGTTATTTGTTAAAATGACAACATAATTTTCCCACTTGATACAACAGATATTTATTCCAATACATAAATTGATGTAAGCAAAAAAATGACAATGCAGTCATCATAACCTGGAAAAGAAAAGAGCAAATGTTGCACTACCTGGCACAACCTTGCTGCATTTTAATAAGTAACAATGGTACAATACTGTAGGAATGGATCCTGTGTGTTTACTACATTTAGTGCAATTCCTCTAGATTATGCAGAATATAGCAACATTGAAGACTTCGTTATATAAAACCAGGTACTTACTTTCAACCTGCTTTTTTTTTAATTTTGTCTTTTTTTTTTTTTTTAAATTCACATATAGATTTTTCCAGTCAAGTCTCTACTGATCCAAACCTACCCAAGGGAAATATATCTAAAACATATCCTTTGTGAGCTTTCTTCTATCAGTTGCTAAACCCAGCATATTTTACAGAAGTGACCTTACAAGTGATATTAGCAATCCTCATGTGGCTGCCAATATCTGTGTTTACTTTGATGTAAGCTTAATATGCCATGAATTCTTGTACTACTCATGAAAAATAACTGATTTATTTTATGTAGTATTTGAATAATTTTATATGCATAGGAATTTACTCACAAAAATCTGAAGTCTATATAACCCTCTAAAATGCTCAGCTTTCAAGCTGGTTTGTTAAATAAATCTGAAACTAAACAAGAACACTTAACAAAAAGCAGGTTACTTGTCTCAGCAGAGATTTTTTTGTTTTTCAAACTACATGAGGCCTGATCATTGCAGATCATTTCTGAAGCCTGCATTCAATACAGGGTACTGTTCTGGAATATATAACACAAAAACCTAAAGTACTTTTAAAGGAAAAGCACATCTATTTATGAAACTCCGATATAAAAGTATAATTATGATTTACTTTATAATGGCCTTTTAAAAGTGAAAATTTTTTTATTCCTTCTCAGCACAAGTTTGCCACCATGTATAGGTGTTCCTGATACATATTTACTCTTAGTTTTTGGTAATTTCTGTCTCAAAGCTCTTTCTGGTCACCAACTCTATGCACGCTTATCTCAAATTTCTGGTTGAAACACGGTGCTCACTGCAGTGCTCAGAAGTACTCTTACTTTTGAAATCCACTGATTTCAAGAAAAGTTTTATTTGAAATATTCATTATAACTCTTGAATGACAAATCACACACTATAAGAAAGTAAATCAACTTGTAGGCAGCAGTCCTACGTGATAAATAAAATTTAAACTGAAATAAAAAATGTGCTTAAGTGATTTGCTGGGTTGAGGCCTAAATACATCCCCACTGAATTCAATAACCATGAGCACTTAGATTAGGACTAGAGGAGGGAAAAGAGAAACATTAAATTTGATTTATTTGACTTTTATATTTTCCCAATACCATTTGTATATTACTTCTTAGGTAGTTCAATTTATATGAAAGAAGTTCTGTGCCATTTTAAAGTAGGGGGCACAGAAAAATTATACTAGTCAATTCATTTGAGGGTAATTTTTTTAATGATGTGAGCTCAGACAGACTTTGCTCAATTTTCTTCAAACTTTGAAGAACCATTTTTCCTGTAGTTTCGTGGTATATCTGTCAATTTGGAAACCAACATAAATTTGTTTTCCCACTCAAAAGCTAGAAAGAAACTAAAAAAACAGTTTAGAATGGTACTAAATTTCCTCTACCTCACTTAATGATTACATGTATCTCAAATAAAATAGGAATAAAAAGTCATATATCTACTGGTTTATTACTTATGTTTTGTGTGTGCGTATATACACACACACACACATTCACACCCACATAAAAAAGTAGCTGGATATTATTTTCATTAAAAAAAATACTTAAAATTATGTGGTTTCTTTCTCTATCTAATCCAAACTATACAAGAAAAAAATGTTAAGAATAAAGCCTATATAAAGAGTTATACAACAAATGTATTACAATATATGCATTTAACTAATAAAATAGAATACAGGCAGTATTCTGACAGTATTTAGCCAGAAAACTTGGCATTTATGTCCTACAGTCTACTACACATCCTTAGTGGCACTGTGTGTGAAGTGTGGAAAAAACTTCTCTGCCAGGAAATAAAGTCTGTTGATGCCTCTTTTTTGAAAATGGTGTTACACAAATTAACAGGTTCTTGGAGTAACAGCGAATATAAAATTGTCCATGAGGACAACTACTTCTCTAAGACACTTCCAGGATGCTGAGGCAATTTTTCATTAAAGTAAGGACGGTGAAATTACGTTCTTCTTAGGTCAGAATATCAGTGCCTCCAGCTGAGAAGAATTGGATACACTTCAGATCCTTTCCCCATATTATTCTTTAATTCAAAACAGAGTTTGTTCAGATATAGCTTCTTAAGACACTACTTGATATTCTGTTGAGTATGGTCCAGGTACTTGCAAGCATTGTCTAAGTCCAGGCTGAAGTTTAATTAGCCAAACCCAAACTACAGTTATCTTGCTGAGTTTTAGGAGAGCATATACACTAACAGCCAAAAACTCCAACTCAGTAACGAGCCTGGTTATCTAAGAAGTGGTTAAAATTGAATCTTTCATGCAGAAAAATGCAAGTCACTCTGCAAATAATTCAGAGAAATGGAAATATGATGGTATTGACCTCAGGTTTTGTTAATTTTATTTCATTTTAGTTGCTATTATCTTCAAGCACTTAAGTAAGTAAGTCTTTAGGGCCTTCCTAGAACTATCATGATGATTTAGTGTGTCAAATTACACCAGGACCATTCTTGATATGATCTCTCAGTTTTATAATTGGTCATAAAAGACTGCGATAATTTCACTTTTTCTATAGCCAATTTTTCTCTATATCAAATATTTCTTTTTTATTCCATTTGACAGACTATCATAACAACAAAGGATCTTTAGGAAAGGCTATTCTTTATGGTTTGTGTGGGGAAAAAAGTGAAAATGAAACAAAGTTACTGTAAAGAAAATATTTTTGATGTATTTCTATAAATTCAGAAGCTGAGACAAGGTAGTTGTGCCTAAAGTAACCCTTAATGCTTTAATAGATACTGAACCTAGGATTATGTGTGGTTAACTATCAATAAAACTATGCGAACCAGTTCTCTTTTTTTTTTATTTTTAATTTACCCCAAACAATTTCATTCACATTTTATTCTGTTAATAATTTACTTCATGGTTGATTTCTCTTAAGAAAAATTTTAAAATGTCCAAAAAGTTTAAAAAGCTAAGAATAAAGATGTAGAAAGTTTTTTTCCTCCATGGATGCTGAAACAAATCCCATGGCAGTAAGCACATCTTGTGAAACCAGCAGATTGCTGCCATTAGCTTTCATCACAAGCAGATTTTTATGATTTTACCTCCCTCCCTGACTTTGTCATTACCATAAGGCAAAGAAGATTGGCAAAAATGAACCTGCTAGAGTGAAGGATAGCATAAGGGGAGGGGAAAGGAGGAAGAGAAAGACTAGCTAAATGGGGGTAGTTGGAATTTCTCTGTTTCAAAAAGAATTCATTAAGTAACTGCTTAATGCAAGATGGATAAATATGTAATGATTTTAAAAAAAAAAATCATCCCACTTCTTTATCTTGTGATTCTAACCTATGCGATACCACAACTTCAGCAAAAGAGTATGTTGGGCCTTCCAAGCCTGTGATACTATCCTAGAAGGTATTACAAACAGCTTAACGCTTCTACTTTCTGGGCAATTCTCTAGCAAGTGGAACATCTTATATAAAAAGTACATTTAAGAAAATGGAGTGTTGTTCACAGTTATCTGCAGAAGTGGATTCTTTAAATCAAATGAAAAGAAATGTCTGCCTGGAGTCCTAAGTCAGATGAAAGACTTCACAGAGCACTTCAGAACTAAGCGAGTATTGACTAGATGTATGTGGCTCACTCTCACAGTGAAGAGTTTTTCTAATCTTATTTGAAGGCACCTAACTCTCATGATTTCACCATATGGGGGATCTTTAGTATCTGTGTCAGGGCTCTATTTAGAAAACTAGATAGAGAAAGCTAAGTCCAGCAGCACTTCTCTTTCTATTCAGCTACAATCTCTAATCTCAGTAACACAGATATGTCCTTTAAACGCACTGTTCTTCCATTTCCACTCCAGTGTCTGGGAGTCTGGATTATTTATTTGCTCTTTGAACAAAGATCTGTGTTACATGAAATGCTTGCATAGTATCAACTATGCAGAACAAGAAAAAAAGCAGTCATAAATAAACAGGGACAAAAACCACTTCTAACAGTTTGACAAGAAAAAACCAGTAAGTGTTATCCAAGGCAACACGGTATGGTTTTTTGGAGACTTTGTTCCTCTGACTGAAAGAAAAATACATGTTCACCTTTTCATTCTGTCAAAGTGAATAATTTTTTCTTCCTGGACAAAGACAGCAAAGAGTAACTAGAGTCTGTTCCACCACTGTTTAATGTTCAAGCTCAGGGTTTCTTTGAAGTGCTGCACAAATGAATTCCTAAGAGCAATTGAACCACTAACACTGAGGTGTAGTTTAGATCATCCAGTTAATTACCCTAAACAAAAAAGCTAGTTTCTCAGCCTTTCCTTCCTTGTATATCACACTGTACCTGAGAATCATAGAATCATAGAATGCTTTGGGTTGGAAGGGACCTTTAGAGCTCACCTAGCCCAACCCCCTGCAGTAAGCAGGGACAGCTTTAACCAGATCAGGTTGCTCAGAGCCCCGTCCAACCTGACCTTGAATGTTGCCAGGGATGGGGCCTCCACTGCCTCTCTGGGCAACTTGTTCCAGTGCTTCACCACCCTCATAGTAAAGAATTTCTTCCTTATATCTAGTCTAAATCTATTCTTCTTCAGTTTAAATCCATTATTCCTTGTTCTGTCACAACAGGCCTTGCTAAAAAGATTCTCCCCATCTTTCCTATAGGCCCCCTTTCAGTACTGGAAGGCCACAATAAGGTCTCCTCGCAGCCTTCTCTTCTCCAGGCTGAACAACCCCAACTCTCTCAGCCTGGCCTCATAGGAGAGGTGCTCCAGCCCTCGGATCATTTTGGTGGCCCTCCTCTGGACCCGCTCCAGCAGGTCCATGTCCTTCTTGTGCTGAGGGCCCCAGAGCTGGACGCAGTGCTCCAGGTGGGGTCTCACCAGAGCAGAGTAGAGAGACAGAATCACCTCCCTCGACCTGCTGGCCACGCTTCTTTTGATGCAGCCCAGGATACGGTTGGCTTTCTGGGCTGCAAGCGCACATTGCCATGTCATGTCCAGCTTTTCATCCACCAGTACCCCCAAGTCCTTCTCTGCAGGGATGCTCTCAAGCCCTTCATCTCCCAGCCTGTATTGGTACTGGGGGCTACCCCGACCCAGGTGCAGGACCTTGCACCTGGCCTTCTTGAACCTCATGAGGTTCACACAGGCCCACCTCTCCAGCTTGTCCAGGTCCCTTTGGATGACATCTCGTCCTCCTGGCATGTCAACCGCACCACTCAGCTTGGTGTCATCTGCAGACTTGCTGAGGGTGCACTCAATCCCACTGTCTATGTCATTGATGAAGATGTTAAATAGATGATAATGAGAGTAAGATTTAACTGTTACTACATACTGATGAATACATTGGCAGGCTGTTGTTGAAGTACACAAAGCTGTGATTCCTGCTGCTGCAAGAACAGAAATGTGGTTCTGAATATTTGCAGTGATAATGTTTCTCTCCACCTTTTGCAACATTTCATTCTCACATATGAAGAAGAGATATTACCAATTTTTCACTTGCATGACTGAACACTGCATTTCAATAAACCATTATATACTTTGCCTAATCATGATTTTAATGAATAGCCAAGCTTTGCCTCTTTATGTTCTGGGGAACTTTTTTAATGACTCAGTTCTGAACATCATAAGTGTGTGAAGGATTGATTTCTATATCCAGTAAATGTCTTAAAAATCATGCTTACAACTCAACCTAAATTCCTTCTTTAATTAATACATTCCATCTGCAAATTATTCTTGCAATTTGTCATTACATCGCTTTCCTCTGATCTTGAACACATGGAGTTTACATTTGCCTTGAGGAAAAGATCTATCTGACAAGTGCTCTAAGAAGAAAAGTTGACAAATACTACATGAATGAGTCACATATGATTCCTTACATTTTTCAAGCAGTGAGACTTACTGTTGCAAACAAAGGATGGCAGTGAGCTGGAAATGGACTGATCTACTGCAAACTTGATGCATTTTCCCAAATGGAGATGAATTTAAGAGCAGACAATGAGAACAGCTGCCTGGAAAGTAGTCAAAAGGCAAAAAGAAAGACTGGAAGGATGGAAAAGAATGATAGACACTAAGTGATTGCCAAAATCTGGAGAATGATGTTTTCAGGAGAAGCCTGAGGCAGCATGTGTCAGAAAAAATATATCTCTGAAATAACTCACTGAAGTTATTAGGATGTTATGCAGCAGTGGCTGCACAGATGGAAGACAAAAAATGTTGACAAAAGGCATACAAGAGGGTCAACCTTAATGAATTAACTTCTAGAGAACAAACTGACTTTCAATTTTGTTTCACTTCCTTTCTTGCATTTTAATCTTGCCCCATATAGTCTGCTAATATCAACAATAAGATATTTAGTTATGTATTTTTATCTCTTTCTTCTCTGTTGCAAAAAAAGAAAAAGAATCTCAAAAGAAAAAAAAAGCAGGTCAGTAGTAATGAAGTAATTCATCCCATGTTTTTCTTTTTGTTCTCGTAAATTAATCAAAAGAAACCACTTGTCAATTAACTGCCTCCCTACAGAACTCAAAAAGACCAATTACATACCTAACAGTATTTTTCATAGCCTATTCTAACAGTGCACTTCTGGAAGAGTTTATTGTTTAATAGACTTACACGAATGAACTTTTTAAATAAGAAAGGTTAAGAAAATACAAAGTCTCTACTGAGGCAGTGTTGTCTGTATACAAGAATTTTTACTTAACATGTAGCTTCTAGTAAAATGAATTTCAATTGATTTCTTCCCTATTCCCCTTCCCTACTTTTTCATTCTCTTTTTGGTTGACTGTTCTTTTAGGCACCACATTCTACAAACTAACTGTAAAAAAATTCCTCTCTTCCATGCTACAAATACCTAATCATGTCATTCATCCCTTTTACATGTTCTGCATTCATTTCTCTATTGTAATTCTAACTAACGTTAGTGTATATATACATGGCCCAGTTCTCAGTCAGCCTAAATCAGTCTAGCTACACGGATCCTAGCAAAAGATCACAGTGTCTTAACAGCCTGCAGAACAAGCCTGGCACACTCCATTAAATCTGTGCATCTGCTAAACGGTACACACTGCAGCAAGAAACCAGACCTTTGCCTAGAAGAGAGGCCTGTTCAGTCATCTGCTGGCCATACCACTTCTCCATGGATTTTTAAGCAGTCCAGTGTTCCCCTATTGAACACCATTGCGTGTAGATGGCATTTCAGAAAATCTTCAGAAGGTAAGTCCCTTGATGACATATCTGGGTGGCCTTGTGCTCCTGACTTCTCTGGTTTTCTGGGCAGGAGTATAAAAAGATTTGAAAAGGCCAGAGTTGTTTGGCATGATCTTTTATAGGTACAGCACAGCTACCGCTGCCCTGGAAAAAATGGAATGAAACGGAAAGTGATAATCCAGGACAAGCCCTTGAAAATAAACTTTCTTTTGCTCCTCACCATAACTCTATTTCCTTTTTAGTTCTTTATTAGCAGAACTAATAAGTAATAAAGAACTGTAAATACCCATCTAGTGCTTTAATAATAAATCCACCTTACCTCTTTTTTGGACAGATGTTAGAATCTGGAATTTGCTGCAGAATGCTTCAGGCGGATGCTCAGTCAGAGTGCATGCTGTCATCTCAGAACTTTTTCTGTGATATGTCTGGCTAATATTCAGCATATGTCAAAATAAAGTTATAATCTCCACTTCAAATTAATACCCTTATACTGTATCAGTCTTCATGAGTGTTCTGTTTATTAACTGAAGTAATCCTAATTGCTTCAGACTGTGTCCAAACTCAATTTGACAAATGATACGTTGCTCTAATTTTTTTATTTCTGCACAGCTCTTTAAATGTAAATCATGAGTAGCCTCTGGATATCAGGAACAGTTTGGTAATCTGACTGTTTTGTTATATAGTGTATGTTGTTGCACTAATGGTGACACTACCTGGCAATTGGAACTATAGTGATACATAGTCATGGCATTTGAGGAGATAACTATGGTTATGGACACCAATATGAGCAAATAGTAAAAGCAGGAGACATGAAAAATAAATCTAACTTATTTCCTAATTTGAAATTGCTTATTTAGGGTCAACTTTTAAAATAAGTACCCATAAATAAATCTACAATGTTTACCGGGTTTTCCTCTATGTAGATAAAAATATAGTTTCGGATGTCACTTAGTCACTTAATCAGCAACCTCCACATATCATACAAGCCTCATGCAAGAGACTGGCATTAACTTTATCCCACTATAGTCCGAGTTTTGTTATTAATGTATAATGGAGCCAGAATTTCCCATTTCCCAAATGCCTCAGCTGTTGCAAACATACATTCTGAGATACCAAACTTAAAATACAAATACCATGAATACAAAATCATCAGGTATTAAAATCAGGATTGAAATGCATTATAGCAGTCACAAATTTTGCATATATCTTTCTGAAGTAACAGTAAAATTTAGCCCTTGGTAAGAAACCTAGGTGGCTGTTTACTTGATATCTCTCCTAGATGTGAATGCTGTGTTGGCTCAGGAGGGAAAATTTAGGAAAAGCTGTTGAGATCTGAATGACTCATTTTTCCATTTTGTTTTCCCTTCTCTATGAAAAGAAACTGGAAAAAAGGAAAGCAATCGGCAGAAGTACCTGGCTTTTATGGGACACAGCCTCTTTCATCTAAGAAGCCAAGGGCACTTTATCCCATACAAACACAGGGACTGACACAACAGGATTCATTAAAACGGACATAGATGGAGGTTAAAGTAAGTCAGTAGGGTTGATATAACCAGAACAAAATAGACTACCATTAGTCAAGGCAAGAGAGGCTCTACAGGTTAACTAACCCTCACTGCAGAAGGTAAAGTGGATTTGCCATCTAAATTACAATCCTGTGTCATTAAGATGCAGCCACATGAAGCCTTTATAAGTGCTTGGAGCTAAATGGAAGAATATAAAACATACAGTAAGTTGTTGGAAGAACTCAGCAATATTTGACTAAGACCCCTTTATCTTTTTTTTTTTTTTTCTTTTTTTTGAGAGAGAGAGAGAGAGCTAAATTAAAGAGGAAAAAATCTAAGTATTCCCTGAGTTTAGAGGCAAGGAAATGAATAATTTTTGCATACAATATAAAAAGCCCAATCGGGATAACAGTTCATAGAACACTTCGGAAAGGAGTATTTCCTGCCAAAAGGAACTATAATTGTATAATTAAATTCCTGTAAGAAATCCAAAGGAAATTCAGTTCTTGCATACAGAGTTCAACTTTGCCAATTCCTCAGTCAGCAAATAAAACTAAAATCTGAGTAGACACCTATGCAGCAACGTTGCTAAGAGGAATTATTGTCGTATTTTAGCTCAAGGAGATAAAGACATGGTGGAGAAATTTTAATGAGAAGTGTCTTCCCTATTATAAGGTATAGGGCTCGTATAACTCTAACCTGTATTTGAACACCTGTCCAAAACTATAATGTGAAATTTTAAGTCCCTTTTATGTTTGCTTATCATGAATACAAACCTCATTTACTGTATGCACTATTGGTTACAGATCATTATTTGCAAATGCTGCCACAAGACTGACGGTGGCTATGAAAGATATTCTCTGTATTTAAAGCAGGATCTTAGAGCAGATCACTATGTAAAAGAAACACCATCCTCCCAGGATCCGTTTCCCAGATCTCCAGGGTGTTATTGCAGCTTACTTACTTCCCTCATTAAATACCAGGCTAACCTGCAAAGCAAGTAGCATCAAACAGTTCTGACTCCATTAGAGGAGTATGGCACGTAAGAGATTTTATTCAAGTATGTATCTCTTTGCAAGGAGAAATCTACATCTACATCCTAGTTCTGGTTACTTAAAGACCTGCAGGTATTTAGCTGAATAACTGCCTCATGTTCTGCGTATGCAAGCAAAGAGATTTAAACATGCTTATATAGCACCTGCACATCAAGCCTGCAAAGACACCATGGTGGTGAGGTAAGGTTTGGGAGGTGGAGGGAGAAGAAAATAAGTATTCATTAAGGATGGAATATAATTTTTTTAATTCAGGTATTTAACAGCCCCATCATAAACCTCATAATCATTACCAATATTATTTCATCCAAGTACAGAAATTTTACATCTTGCTATTAGAAATCTATTGAAATTCGATAACTTTTAAAAACCTTAAATGAACGTCCTTGCCTTTCAAGTTACAATTGTGCGTAGCAATATGTTAGACACAGATGGAAATTGAAAATGACTCTGTGAAACCTACTGTGCCCGTATGGGCTCAGAAATTTCTACATCAACAACATTAGACCAAAAGCTCTTGGGACAGGTAAGAGCCTTCAGTGGTTTTTTTTCAGTTTCCAGATAAAAAAGATGTTGTGTTTTATTTTTCAAACTCAAACCAGAAAGCTTTATTATTCAACTAGTTGCAAAGCTCTAAAAATTAAAAAACAATATTAAAGACTTGTTATTTACTTAGGGCAAGAAATAATTATTTTCCAATATTTTTCAGAAAAATTATCACTATGGAAAAAGAACAACAACAAAATTATAGAGCCTGCTCCCATCAAACATTATCCCTTAGTAGTTCTCTTAGTCGTAATTCTGTTCCATATAAGCTTTATCCCATTATTTCCACCAGAAGGAACACTGACCCCCCCAAAAAAAAGCAAAGAAAATCGACTTACACTGACTGCTTCAAGAGCCTTAGTGGTGCACATTTTTGTAATCAATCAGTCAGAACTAAACATTTAAGCACTGTTATATCACTCTTGGGAAAAGACAACTGTATGTATTTGTACTTACCTGCCAGCCACTGGATATATTCTAGTAGCTTTGGGAAGACTCATATGGAGAAAGTTATAATTATGCTTACTGGGGAAAGCAAACTGGTATTTTGATTATTTATCAAGAGGAAGCCATTAGCTAAACTGTGACTACCATTCATAAGGTGGTATTTCCATTGCTGTCAATTTTGTCTACTCAGATGAGTAAAGCAATCACGTTACAAAAGCTTCACTTTTTGAAACAGCATCACAAATATCTAACCTACACTGCAGCAGTATACCTATACAATTAGCAGAAGATTTTTGATGAAATGTAAATCTGTTTACCAAATTCCACAAGTCACTCACTTATTCTTATGCAATATTAATCTAAAAAAATACAAACTCTATCAATGGTTTAACAAGAACAGATCTCGTCCACATTTTGTTCAATTTACATCTATTTTTGCAAAGAAAGATGCTGTCTTTCTTTTCTCTTGACTCAAATAAGCTACCCACTCATTCCAGCACTGCTCCTGGTCATTTAACTCTATGCACTATGTTCTCAATGGTATGCTTTTGCCACAGTCAAAAGAGTCCAAGTAGGTATGATGAAACTAAAGAACCAGGTCAAAATATAAAATAAGGAAAAAATAATGAATCATTGTAAGTAACTGCAGTTTCATATCTTACTCATTTTCACTTTGAAATCTTTCTCTAAAGCACATCCAGAAGACTAAAGTGAAGGGGAAAAGAGAAAAAAATCCATTGTTGTTTAAAAGTCTCCTTAAAAGTAATTTTCAGCACTTCAGAAGCAACTAAAACTATTATTCTGCGACAGAAAAAAATATAGGGGAAATGGAAACTGGAAATAAACCTTCATAATATTTAAATACTTACTTTAAAGAAGCTTTTTAAGCTGGTTTTAAAGTTGCACTTTGGGATCCCTGTTGATTTCTTCTGTGAAAGCATTCACATAATAGAGAAAACAGCAAACTCCCCCTTCTTTTTTTACCCCCCCCCCCCCATCTCTTTCTTTCTGCTTTTGTTCAGGCGAACACCTGGCCTATGAAACTCAGTGACAGAACCTTCCCTGGGGTGCCGTTTTTGTAGAAAGCTAACAAAACTTTTAAAAGTATGTATTTTTTTCCTCACTGGAGCTTACGCAGCTTTATTTTAAACTTTTTCCATCTGTCTGTCTGGCTCAACTGCGGGTCCTAGTGTGTGTAAAACAAGCTGTATCACTTGTCCAAGAGAAACCTGCAGTCAGCAGGCACCTACCTACTTCTGGCTGGCAACCCAGCCAAAATGTTCCAGTGGGAGGAAGACGGGAGGGGAAGAAGAAACAGGAAGAGAAGAAGAGAAAGTTTCTCATTTCTTCTAGAAAAGACCACATTGTAAATATAGGATCAAAGATTCTTCAGGAATTAATGGAAGGAAGGGAATCACTCATTTCTTGGAGGGGGCCTGAATTAATTATCATGAAAATAATGCTCAGGAATACTTATTATGTTTTTTTAGTTAGGATGACAGCTGGCCTGAGATCTTGCTCTGTCTTCCATCTACACCAAGTTCTGCTTCTCTTTTCCCCCACCACCCTGGTATCTTGGTTGCACAAGATCTTCATAAAGCAAAAGAGGAAGGAAACATGCAAAAAAAAAGCCACCAAATGCCTCAACTCCTTTAAGGAGTGATAAATTCTTTAAAGAGGTGTGCCATCACCAGTGCTTACATTTAGCCATATTTCTTAATACTTCATCTAGGCGTATTTCTTAATATTTCATTATTGAAAATGAAAAGGAATTCAGTATTACAGAAACTTGATTTGGAGCTATTTATGTTTTAAATTGAATACCTTGCAAGTAGTAAGTGCTGCAGGAAGACACATAAAGAGTGCACATCAATACTGTCTTTGGACTTTCTCCCAGCCATTACATGGCATATAAGCAGGTAAAAAAAAGAAAGATACAGCACTTCGTCAGCTAAAGAAGAAAATGGCAGCTATTAGGTGCTAACTCTTTATCTACAAGCATAATACAACCGCAGCAATGTGAATTTCCACACAACTGCCTGATAGCTCAGTGATAGGTTTCATTTTGTTGGGATTTTGATGCCACCCTTTCCAGTGTCTGCCTGCACTGCATTAAACAAAACCAAACCCTAACAGCTGTCATGTGCAATTCATTCTTCCTCTCAGCCTGTCCCTGAGGGAAGAATTGTGCGCACTGAAGTGTTTTCTTTTTGATAGGTTTCTGCTTCTTCTTAAAATGTACATGTTTTTCTCCATTTATATTAGAGAAAAGAAAGCCAAGGGAACATGCCTTACACACGAAGAGAAGTAATGAATGTGGAAAGATTTAGGAAAGGTAATATCCATAGTGGCACATATGGGATTCTTAACATCCTAATTAATGGAAATCTTTTTAGAAAGTAGTTGATGAAAACAGTTATATGATCTTTTCAGTTGAGTTGAAAGGACAGTGTAAGAATAAAGCAATGTTTTTCTCTAGGTAACTTAGCAGTCACTACTTGGTTCATCTAACACCTGTTGCAGTTTGAGAGGCATGTCAAGAATATGCTTTTACACTGGCCATAAGACTAAAGAATGTGCTTTTAGGGTTTATTATCATTAGTGTATGTTCAGTGAAGAGAAAAACAATGAAGTGAAGACAGTTCAGTGTTTTACCCTTGGCCTGCTCCCTGGAGTATGCATGACTGTACAGTGAACTCAAGCTATCACAATCACACTAATTTGTCAGAAGCATGCGACAAGCATACAGGGAAGTTCAAGTCCAGATGGATTTTCAAAATTCTGAAACATTTTAAGCTGGGATGTTGATATACCTGTTGATATACCAGCTTAGTTTTAGAAATAAGAATACACAGTTCCCACCTAGTCAGGAGGCTGAAGATCCTTTCTACCTTAAAATGAAATCGTCTAATTACAAAACTATTAGTTCAAAAGCTTTTAGAATTGACTTCAGCAATTCCTTCTGTTCCTCAATTCCCTGTCTGCAAAACAGAAATCCTTTTATTTTTTTCGCCTGTATCTGCACACTGCAAGAACAGCTATTATATACATGAGCTGAACAGCAAGTTTTTTAAACAAATTCCACAGCTGTGTGATATTCCTTTCTGAATCAGTATCCACAAGGCATATCAGATTTATTGATATGTGATACCAATTTTGCTTCTAGAGGTGTTAATCTTTTCTTCTTTTTGTCTTTTGAACCTAGTGCTTTGTTTTTCCAATCAATGTTCAAAGTGATGTTTTATCATACTGCTTGCCAGACTGCAGAAGTTTCTTAACAGAAATGTATTCAGCACTAAATATATTGAGACCAATAAGAATGAAGCAAAATAGTTTAAGTAACAAAGTAGTATAACACATATATTCAGACCATACTAGGTGGCATAAAGTACAAATAGCAGTGCATGCTAATATTATGCTACCACTGCTGCTTTTATTAGCTTAGTCCAGTTTTGTTTTTCATTGCTATTATATTCACCCTTCTTGGAAGAGAGGGGCATGTAATCAATTTCTGTTAGACTGTAGATAATTCTATGTTAGGAAATCAACTAGAACAAAAGGTATTCTACATAAATTACAGGGTTTCCACTATCTTCCTCAGAAACAGACCTAAGAAAACTGCTGAAAACTTTTTACTTTACAAAATCTTAAGTTCAAAAACATTTTAACTCAAATACTTTCAAGTTTTGGATTGAAATTCTTGTTAAAACAGAAAAGAAGCAATGAAGACACAACAGGGAAAAAAATAAGCCCAAAATGAATGATGAGATTATATATATGGAAGTCAGGGTATCCTGTTTCAATTCCTTGCTTTGAAAGTTTTGTAACTCCATGCTGCTACTTATCTTATTCTGCTGATTTGGATTCATAAGCAAATATTTCTTCTAGACAATGTGCAGACTTCTCAGTTTCATCCTAGTGAAAAATAGGATGAAACTCCTCTTGAATCCACCAGAGTCATGCTGCTGTTTTTCAGCTGGTCTGACTAACAGGCACAGATCAGTGCCTTGGAATCTGCTTTGCTGATGAAGAGCAACTGCTTAAATAGTGCTGCTTCTCTGCTGTGTCACAGAGTATATATCTCATTCTCTTAAACATGGCTTAAATAGCAAGGTATTACTGAGTTCTGGGGCTAGGCATGAACTTCTTCCATCTTTATTTCTTTATATGCCATTCCACATACTACCTTTCAAAAAACAGGAACAATACAGAACCTGACAGTTCAGAGCACATTTTTACCTTTACTTGTATCTCCCCATCTGCACTATGGATTTACAGCTTCTATGAAAGCACAGCATCTCCCACACATAGTGCTTCTGTCTCCTGCAAGAGATATTTACCACACCTGTCCAAGACTCTCAGCATATGACATATCTGAATCACTCAAAGAGCAAAAGGTCAAATGCGTACAAGAGCGTTAATATTATTTCCTAAGACCAAGCCACAGATCTCAACAAGATCACATGTGGAAGTGACAAACATAAGATAGCATCCCTGAAATGTTAAGGACTGCTTTTTATAGTTTTTGCATTTACTGTCCTTTACTAAGGATCATCAGTCCAGGAGAAAACGCAGCTCGTCCTAATCACAGTGAAGTAAAGCTTTCTGTGAACTCCCTACAGCACCTCAGTGGTGTCAGCATAAGGAGTATGACATTATGCTTAAAGAGCTGCTTTTCTTCCCTCCTGGCCCAGCTCTACCTAGCTGAGTTTGTATACTGCAATTCTATCCTTTAAATCTCCACTCTTCCACTGTAAAATGAGGATAATATTTTTATATTTTACAGCATTCTCAAAAATTCACATTATTTAACTTTTTGACTTAATAAAATTCATATTCTTTAACATTTTAGTTAAAACTAAATTTATACTGACAATATATACAGACGATTTATATTTGATGTATGTGTGTTGAGTCAGAAGTGCTTTCATAAAATATCAGCTTCTCTATTAAAGGCATATAGGAATTATCAACATGCTTAATGAAAGAAAGTATCATGCAGCAGCAAAGTAAAATATCTTTGTCAGATTTACAGTGAAGTCACACTTGAGGAAATTACAGTAGCTGCTGTATGTAGTTTATAACATACCCAAATGTGTTAACATACCAAGCTCTGAAACGTGCAATATAAAGTCTCACATGAATTTAACTACACGTTACTAATTTCACTATAAACTCTTTCTTTAAGCACAAGGGATTATAGAATAATATTCTTCCCCTTAGACTGACTTCAAATCAACTAGTCCTGTATCACAGAAGAAACGTGCTTTAATGAAGAGCAATACAAAAGGAAAAAACCCACCAAACTAAACAAAACACAGAAAAAACCCCAAACATTGTAACCCTAAGCTGCTCATCTAACCAGAAAAAACAGGCTGAGCCGTATCACTACATAACTGCTAAACCAACAGGCACCATCTTTGAATTCTCTTTACAGAGGCAGGACTATTTTATATAATAAATAAGTTTGGCAAAATCTGAATACACACTAGGAATTTAAGTAACGCATAACGTACTCTGCTCAGCAATATAATGGAATATTACCAAAATATGAATGAATGAAGTTTAGCCATGAGGAAAAAACAGATGAAACAGAAAATTGCAAATATTTATCCAACCTAGCTCTCTCACAGGCAAACTTCTAACTGGGGGGGGACGGACCCCACAAAGCAACAACTCCTGCAATATCTGTATGAAATTGTCTATAGTTACAGAGGGTTATCCAGACAGC
The DNA here is from genome assembly GCF_030463565.1 of Pelecanus crispus. Taxonomy (NCBI): domain Eukaryota; kingdom Metazoa; phylum Chordata; class Aves; order Pelecaniformes; family Pelecanidae; genus Pelecanus; species Pelecanus crispus. Next base: position 62,827,872 of record NC_134646.1, on the reverse strand, counting down.
TATCCAGATAACCCCCCCAGGGGGCTATAACAGGCTCTATAGATATCTCCCACCAGATGCTTCAGAGGAAGATGCAAAAAACCTTTCAATGGAAATTAAGTAGTGTCTAAGAATAAACTTTCTGCAGAGGCAGGTGAGAAATACTGTATTAACTGTTATACTTCAAGGATAGCTTGCACGTTTTATGCTCTATTTGTTACAGCTAGGGTAGTTTAATGTATTTCATCAAATGCTGTTATATCTAAACCTTGTTAGCATCCACTTCAGATCAACCCATTATAGAGAATGTAAGAATTAACGCTGGAGAGCTGTATTCCCTGTGCTGTTTAGGATATCACTGCAACTAAGACTGGAAGGGCCAGAGCTGGATGTACTGCGTTCAGCTGTGGGGCCCCCAACAGAAGAAGGACATGGACCTGCTGGACCGAGTCCAGAGGAGGGCCATGAAGATCATCAGAGGGCTGGAGCACCTCCCCTATGAAGACAGGCTGAGAGAGTTGGGGTTGTTCAGCCTGGAGAAGAGAAGGCTGCAGGGAGACCTTATAGCAGCCTTCCAGTACCTGAAGGGGGCCTACAAGAAAGCTGAGAAGGACTTTTTACAAGGGCATGTAGTGACAGGACAAGGGGTAATGGATTTAAACTGAGACATGGTAGATTTAGATTAGATATAAGGAAGAAATTCTTTACTATGAGGGTGGTGAGGCAGTGGAACTTGTTGCCCAGAGAAGCTGTGGTTGTCCCATCCCTGGAAGTCTTCAAGGCCAGGTTGGACGGGGCTTTGAGCAACCTGCTCTAGCGGAAGGTGTTCCTGCCCATGGCAGGGGGTTGGAACTAGATGATCTTTAAGGTGTCTTCCAATCGAAACCATTCTATGATTCTATGATACTATGATTTCAAACTGCACAAAAACCCCCTAATTTTTTGAGGATCTATTAATCTTGAAATGTGTAACCATCCCTGAGTTAGAATAGCACAATATTCTACCTTATGCAATGCTCCTTTTGCCATTTGGACACAGAAGCCTTAATTTTCCTTGTAGAGTTTCTCACAATTTTAATTGCCTACTATCACTCATCTCCATAAAAGACTTTTTTTATGCTCCAGAGAGGATCCTATATACAAAACAAAACTGATCTGAATGATCATTTACTCATTACCACTAAAAGTACCTGTGAAAAGAATAAAGATCAATTCAGAAGAAACATTCTAAAATATACCTGGTTTATAAAATTTTCTTAAGCATAACATTTTAGCCTTAAGTGTTTTCACTTAAAACTGCAGTTTTAAAGTTACGTGTCCTCTACTCAGCTTGTGTTTTTACAGGCATTGACAATTCAAAGATCGATATGTGTAAATGTGAACATATATTAGCTTGCAAAAAGCAACTGATTAAGACTCAAACTGCATATAAATTCCATATGATTTTATTCCTGCTTTTTCTTTTTTCCCACTCAAATTATTATTTAATTAACTTGGTGAAAGATTAATAGGCCCAAATATAGTTCATAACTAAAAAAAAAGAAAGCATGAATCAGCTGAAGTTATCTAACTCAGCGCTTGATATTATAAGGAATTAAAAAAAAAAACCTACAGAAGAACAGAAGAACATGAACCCTAACCTACATTATGCAAAATTATGTAAATCAAGCAAAGAAGTAAAGAAAAATCATTCTGCAAATATAGCTCACAAGTTATTACAAAGCAATTAAATTGCTATATAACCCTCAGTAAAAATGGGACATTAGATAATTAGAAATGCTAATGTTAAGAAAGTTTAGACTTCGCTCATATTTTTAACTGCTAATTGCTGCAATTAGAAGTGAGGAATTCACTTTAATTTCCTTAACAAAGAGTTCAGAATTCAAATATATTTTGAAGCTGTCACTTCTGAAAATGAATACTGGATCATAAATTTGGATGTGAGAAATACTATCTTAGATTTATTAACATTAGTTTGCTTTTTAAGCAGAAATCACCTCATCTGGACAAAAAAAGCCCTGTACAACCTTTATTTGAAGAAAACAAGTTTCAAATGACTAAGTCATTAATTAAAATTCACTATTACAATACTATACAACTCATATAGTGTTATTGCATGAACAAGAAAAAATGCAAAATGAAAATTAATCACTACTGAATGGGGAATGAGATGGAGAAAGACACATGTTACAAAAAACACCCCAAAACCCAGAGCATGACTACTGCAATAGTGTGATACAACTAGACTTCCCACAGATTTTACTAAGATAATTTGGGGGTCTGATTTATAGGAATAAAGGGAAGGTAGAATTCTTTTGTAGATCTAGAATACCCTCCAAGTACCACACATTACATAGCATACATGAATGAATAACAATAATAAGAAGTCACAGATTATCAGAACTCATCCAAGAGTTAGAGTACTGTTGCTTACCAATTCACGTAAAAAGGCATATTGAAGTTTTTAATTCCAAAGCAATTTCCATATTAAACTAGTTTAGTACCATCCTATCAATGAATTATTGAAAGGACATTAACAAACGAACCCAGTTTTCTACATCTGCTGTTAATACAGTTTAAAATTTGTTAGTAAAAGTATATTATTAAAAAAAAAAAAGTATCCATCACAGTTTTTTTTCCTTTCTTTTAATAGGGCTTGACAGAAGGCATTATGTCACTTTACAATGATTATCTGCCACAATTCAAGAAAAAAACCTAAATAATATGGATCATTACTGAAATGCAAGTAAAAACTATTATTTTTGTGGAGCAGCTTATTTGAGAAATAATTTTGGTATGTTACTGTGGTGGGCATTTTTGGCATAATGAAGGAGAAAGAAATAGGAAAAAAAATCAGGTTGAGTCAGTCTGCATTATTTTATTTCACTCAAAAATACATTTTTTTTTACATTTTACATTACTTAACCATCTACAAAAAAGATTCAAAACCAGTAGTTTAAAATTAAAATGCTCAAAATTAACATACATATTTTCAAAGCCAATAAAGACTTTTAGGATAAGCATCTTAATGACAGCAAAAAAGCTGGTTTTGGAAATAATTGAAAGTGATTGAAAAATAGTTTTAAACTCTTTCCCATAGGTTTCTACTTCTGCATATGTATAAACTTTGTTAATGAATGATCATACTACCCAAATTTAATTTTGGAACCTGGACTGGCTGTTATTAGCTACATACTTTCATGGTTTAAGTGAAATTCTTCTATCTGTAAGATTTATTTTGTGACAGAAAGTGATGCTTCCAAAAAACATCATTATAACAATAGCTATATTACTTAGAGTATTGTACAGCAGATTAGTTGAAGTTAAAAGTGCCATTCTAATCAAATAAATCTCTAGGTTTCCAAACATCTAGTAAGATAATTATATTATACCATCAACAGAGGAACCTCGTAAAATATTTTAAAATAATATTGATTTTAGTTAAGTAGAATATAATCAGAAAAGCTAGTAGTGTGCCACAGTCTACACTTATTATTGAACCGGAATCTACCTTCTCCCTCCTGCCCCTTAAAAAAGTCAAGCTTATCTATCTAAGAGAAAAGATTGACATCAAAGGATTGTTTGACTCACCAGATCTAAGCTGCTTTTTATTGTTCGAAGGAATTATTTAAGAGACCCAACACAGAACTTCAATCAGATATATAGTTTCCGGTTCATTGATTGGCTGATTCTGCTCCTTCTGGTGAATAAAGGTAACAAAAGTCCTTTTTAAATCTGTTCTCCTCAGAGAGAGGCTGCAGTTGTGCTTTCATTAAGTCACTCTTCATAATAGCGTTGTGCGAATGAGTTTCTATCCACACGGAAACTCTGCTATTCTGTACTGCAAAACAGTTTCTCTCAACTGTTCTTGCAAACCCTGAAATGTACAATATTCCTGGAAGCAAAGTTTAGCAGAGATGGAGTCTTGCAAATTTATCAGTATCCCTATACTATGAGTGAGCAGACTGTCTCAAAATCTGATTAATTCTGTGAAATGATTGCTTATACAATCTGACTTTGCAAGTGCTAGTTCTTTAGACCTCAGTAATTTTTGTTCCTGCAGTTCTTACATACATCTCACTTCTAATATTCTTTTTTGGTTCCTGTTAAGATATTTATGCCGAGGGACAAAGATTCAATCAATTTATGGTCTTCTTTTAGCTTGTAACCTCAGGAATCCTTAAAGAAACACTAATTAAAAGGATTTATAATAATGTATGGAGCTGACTCCTGCTGCAGTGAGCTGAGTGGGAGGCCAGCTTGGATATCTGCTAATAGTTTAAATTTACGTGTCATGTAAGTATATATATAGAGAATCATTAAATCAACATGTTTCTGCTTCTTAATTCTGTATTATCCTGAGTGCTTTGTGTTTAATGTAAACCTGAAGTAACTGTGTAAAATGCCGAATGCTACCTAATTCTGTAGTGTTAATATTGTTACACGGAATCCCATTTGTGAATGCAGTTCAAGGAGTATGACAATTTAGCAGTTTCTAGAACCCGTCATACTGAAAACAAGGTATACTCATACTGATTAAAATTATTTTTAAAAAAATAGATCCATAGGATCTTACTACGACATTATCTCCTTTAAGATAGGTGAGAAGTTTCTCATTTGAGAATAAGCAAAGGTTTCTATAAAAACCTTTATTTCCTAAAACTCATTTAAAGATCTTTAGATGGATGCAGAAGAACAATTTCCACCATAAATTCCCTGGCAAATGTATCACAACCAGAGGATACCCAACATTCTCTCGAGCACACCCAGAAAACACCTGAAGGCCCTGGGCACCTTGAAGGCCTATCAGGAAGGAGTCTCAGCAACAAGTTTCTAGGCCAAACTGCAGGAAATCTTGACAGATCCCTGGCCCATAACAAGGGTGTCCTATCCTCTAGGCCTCCAGGAATTG